>NW_007726779.1:47184-56316 GCF_000696425.1 Galeopterus variegatus | reverse complement strand
CATAATTCACATTTTCCATGAACTTTTTGGAGATCCCTTATATATATGCACACACACACACACGTGCACACGCAGTTGGTGCTCAGTATATTCAGTTCTGCATACAGAGATTCAACAAATGGCAGATGGTAAGTATTCCTCTGCCCGAAACAATAAAAAGAATAAAAAAATATAAGTAAAAAGTATAACTATTTACATAGCATTTACAGTGTATTAAGTGTTATAAGAAACCTAGAGATGATTTAAAGTATATGGGAGGATATGTGTAGGTTATATGCAAATAGTATGCCATTTTGTATCAGGAATCAGAGCATCACAGATTTTAGCATGCACGGGGGTTCTGGAATCAATCTCCTGTGATACAGAGGGATGATCGTATATATATATATATATAAATAGCTTGTAAGGTATTTTCCTTCCTGGCATTAAGACTTGCTTTTTCCCATGGCCTGGAAGCAGGCAGGAATAATTAGGGGACATCCTTCTGCTGTTTATTTAGGTATTTGGGGGATGAATTCATCTTTCTCCCCATGTTTTCCTTGTTTAGGGTTTTGCCATCCAGAGCAGCACTAGAAATTCCCAGCAGAAGCTCTGCAGAGCCAGGTGCCTGCATGTTCTGCTGAGGAGCTCAGGTATGAGTGGCTCTTACGAAAAACGGAAAACAAAACCCAAAAACCAAAAACAAAACAAACAAACAAAAAACCCTTGGAACTCATGTGAAAAGCTTGGGTTCTTAGGAAAATAAAAAGCCTTGATTCCTGTGATAAGCCATCCCACAAGCTGCATTTTAAAATCTCTTAGAGAAATAGAAAAAGTTACATGGTAAAACATTTAAAACACATGGATGCATTTATTTTTTAATTAAAAGCCTTTAACAAGCTTTCAAGGCTTTCATGGAGATATAGGTGACTTATGACGCTGGCTTAGGTATCAGCAGAAATCCCCTGGCGACCACACGGGACTTAGACATGATCTGAGAGCCTCGCGCCTGTGTCTCTCTCTCTGGCCGTCTTTCGGTGCCAGCCTGGTTTCCGCCACATCTGCAGGACACCCTCGGCTGATGCATTAATTCCTAGTCATTTTCTCAAAGGAAAAGTTTAATGGGGCTATTTTCTATATTTTCAGACAGCATGAGTTTTTTCTAGATTCTCCTGCCGGTCCTGGGTATCCGTCCCTTGATCAGCACTTAATGTGATTTCTGGGCTTGGTGTGAGGAGGGAGGCTATTTTTCACGATTTGCTCTTTTTAAAACGCTTGGGGAGACAGTGGTTTTAATCATCTCAAGCCCGCTGCTCGGCATGGTGGCTCCCTCCATTTGTCTGTCTATCTGAGAGTCTCATAGCAACGTCACGCCACCTGTCAAGTGTCCTGAGAAAAGCAGGGGGTGACTTATCGACAGGCAAAGGTGAAAATTAACAGAGCTTCATAACCTCGGTGGTGGCAGCTTACAAAGGTGGGCATGAGGCCGCGGGCTGGGAGGGACCTGGGGACCCCTCCCCGCAAGCAGAGACGGGTGCCCTGTGCCTGCTTCCTCCTGTTTCTTTGTAACACACCCCACCTACGCGACGTGAGGCCTGGTGTGTCTGTTCCCGCTGCACTTGCAGAGGGCGACCGTGGTGGCGATTCTGGAGATGAGGCTCAGGTTCTCTCTTCCGAAGGGCCAGCTCTGCGTGGTATCTCACCTGGACTCTCATGGCAGGCCCATGAGGTGGGTGCTGCCTCTGCCCACACGTGCAGGGTGAGCGCACCGAGTCTCTGAGCATTGAGGTGACTGGCTTAGGGTAGGGCCAGGGCTTGGTCCCGGCACTACCCGACTTGCAGCACTGCGCCAGCCGTGTGCAAGTCTGCGGCATATAGGCTGGGAGCTCCGATCGGGAGGCCAGGCGGCCTGGGGCAGAACCTTGTCTCTGCACTTACTGGGTGACCCTTACTTCTGGGACCTGTTTCCTTTTCTACAGAATGTGGAGGGTAAAGAGCATCTTCATAAGGTTGGGGTAGCATTTCAGGGACAGAGAGCTTTGGAAGAGGAACCTCATTTTTCAGTGACTGCATATTTCCTCAGTGACTAAGGCAGTGTCTGGGCATGACCCCTGCTCTCTGCTGTGCCCACGGGCGCTTAGGAAGCACAGCGGTCTGCTGCCACTCAACCTCTCCTGCTTGGTCCTTCATTGCTCCTTTGGTGTCCAAGGCCCTGCAGGGCTCTTAGGTTCTATGAGAGCACCTCTGCAGACCATAGCTCTGATCTCCCACCCAGTTCTGTGCTGGGCGTCCACTCTTGGGTGGACCCAGGAAGCCACGACGAGCAGCTTCACCTTGGCACCTCTTCTGCCTTTTCTGCCCAGGCTCTGTCCCGTCCACCACGCACCTCCTGTTGCCTTGTTAAACTCTTCTGCCTTTTCTGCCCAGGCTCTGTCCCGTCCACCACGCACCTCCTGTTGCCTTGTTATTTTAAGCCTCTGTTTCGGCTGGGTGCTCTTATTGGCTGAATTGTGTCCTCCCAAACTCATATGTTGAAACCCTAACCCCCAGACCTCAGAGTTGGACTGTATTTGGAGACAGGGTCCTTACAGAGGTAATTAATGATAAATGAAGCTTTAAGGTGAACCCTAATCCAATCTGACCAGTGTCCTTAGAAGAAGAGGAGATTAGGACACAGACACACACAGAGGGACGACCATGTGAGGACACAAGGAGAAGATGCCATCTGCAAGCCAAGGAGAGAGTCGTCAGGAGCAACCAGCCCTGCTGACACCTTGATCCTGGACTGGACTTCCAGCCTCCAGAACTGCAAGAGAATAAATTTCTATTGTTTAAGCCTCCAGTTGGTGGTATTTTATTGTGGCAGCACTAGCAGATTCATACAGGCTCTAAGTGCAAGTTACCAAAGTAGGCTTTGATTCTGTGTCTCTGCAGGAGCAGAACGACAGAGGCAGACACAGTCAGTAACCATTTCCTCTGCTCCGGGTGGAGTCAGACACATGCTTTTAGGAGCAGCTCGAGAGGCACAGAAGCAGCGGGACATTTACTAGAATAACTTTACATGGAGTACTTCCTCCCCCCACTTAAATACCTGAGTTACATTTAAATAGATTATATGTAACTTTTAGTAAGAAAAATAGTACTTTGTTCATAGTTAGACATTTTTACTTTTTGTTTTTGAGAAAAATGAGTGTGATACTCAGAGTTCTGATGATAAATGACTTTTCATTGACTTCAGTGGGGACAGCCCTTTACTTGGTACCTTTTTGCCTTATGTCCCATCTTTCGAGAATAAATTAAGCATAGGAATGTGTACAGAAAACAGTTGAGGTAACAAGCAAAGTTTAACACTTACAGGTTTTTAAAATAAGCCCTATAACATCCTATTTACTTATTTTACCTGAGGGTGGGGGTACCCTTTCAATAAGATACCACCTTGGGTTCTGAAACATGAAATGCTATATCTCCAAGCTGCACATGCAATCTCATATCATGTAGTTATTTCCCGAATATTCTACAGCTTCAGACAAGACTGGGCCACCAGATGACAGCCATTTCCGGAATCTCTTGTGGTGCCACCTGCAGTCCTGCAGTGCAGGATGGGTCTTCAGCACGTGTGTGCTCCCTTCTGGTTGGTGCACACACAAGAGGGAAAGTTTGCAATGACGTTCACTTTCTCCCTGTCCTGGACATGCCAAAGAGTGAAACCGCAGCCCAGAGAGTTACAGCTTCATCTTTGTTATACGTGCAACAGAACATCAGAGAATCTAGTAGCCTTTAGAAACCCAGACTCACTAGTGATACCTGCCCTTCACTTACTGTCCTGTTATAACAGAAATCATGGAGTGATGCTCCTCAGCTTGAAACCCCACAGAGACTCTCCTTTACACAAAGAATAAAACCCACATTCCTCACCAGGGCCAGCAGGTCTGGGGGATCTGTCCCTGTTGGCATTTTCGCCTTAACTTAGACCACCTGTTTCCAACATATGTGGCCCCAAAGGCCATTGTTGAGTTTTTAAAATATTCTAAGCCCTTCCTTTTCTGCTTCAGAGGTTTGAGTCTTTGCATATGCTGTTCCCTGTGCCTGGAATGCATCTCCTTTTCTGTCCTGGTCTCCATTGCACAAGCATGTGTGTACACACACACGCAAGCACACATACAGACATGTATATACACATACACACACCTGCACAAACGTACACATTCGTGCACACACACCTGCATATGCATAAACACGTGTGCAGACATGCACACACTCACACCCACATCCATACCCCTCCTCTCTCTCTTCACTTGGCAAATTGCTGTTCCCATTTTCAGTCATAGCTTAAGTGTCCTGTCAACAGAGAGAACAGAGCGGGTGCCATGACCTCCCAACTGAAATGATGGGCCTTGTTGAATTTCTTCACAGTTTCCCATACTTTATCTTTATGGCACCTGTCTTTGTTATAAAAACACATGATTTTGTGTGATCATTCAATATCTACCTCCCCCTTATGAGAGAGGTCTATCTATTTCGTGTGCCACTGTTTACCTCTGAATTAACATCCGTTCTTGCAGTCTCACTAGTTGCTGCACATACAAGTTAACGAAGCACAGGATATTACCTGACACCTTAATTGTTGTTTTAATGAAAGTGTATACAGATTTCCTGAGCTCTTCTTCTTTAGGAAAAGAATCCTATTTTGGGATACTCTGTATTTTGCTTACTGTATTCATTAGTAGCTGGGAATGAATTTTTAAGTAGTTTGAACTGGAGGACATATTCATCACCAGAGGAGAGGAAATTACTCCTTTATAGTCTTAAAAAGGTCTCCTAAGAATGATTTGGGGTTAGATAGCTCCCTTGACCTTGGGCAATTGTGAAATATTCTTACATGCAAATGAGGTGACTTAGATACCCTTCTGCTGGCCCCAACATTAACATTTGATAAGATCACAAACCACTGTAATAGAATGCCTTGAGCTTATGTAGCATTTAATAGTTTGCAAAATGGCAATTTCAGCTGGTGGCACACATCGCAGGGAGGGAAGCGTTCCCATGTGCACGTCACTACATTTAGTCCTCACCTTGGGTGCCTTTCAGCCCTGCTGGGCCACCCTCCAACCCCTCCATGGCTTCCCTCGGGGATCTGCAAACTACAGCCCGCGAGCCAAGTCTGCTGTCTATTTTTGTGTGACTCATGAGCTGAGAAGGGTTTTTACATTTTTAAGATAGTTGAGCAAAATCAAAAGAATACTTTCTGACACACAAAAATGATACAAAATTCAAATTTCAGTGTTCATATACAAAGTTTTATTGGAACTCAGCCACTCCCGTTTGTTTACTACTTGTCTGTGGCTTCTGCTCCAATGTCAGAGGTGAGCAGTCGTGACAGACGTGGCCTGCAAAGCCAAACGTGTTCCCCGAGGTCAGTTACAGAGTAAGTTTGCCATGCCTTGCTGAGATGACGACACTCTCCCTGGGTTTCCGTCTCACTTGCCTGTCTGCTGAGCTTCTCTCCCATCCTTCAGCATCTAGGATCCAAAGCAATTTCTTCAGAAGACTTCCTGACATCCAGGTTCATCCACATCCTCATTCCCTATGAGTGTGTGACCTCCCTGGTCTGCACTGTGTTTTCCCACCCTAACCCCTGCTGTAGTCAGTAGAGTTGTGGTTAGGGGGCTTAAATCTGTCCTCCTTGTAGACTATAAGATGAGGTTCATGCCTGTTTTGTTCACCATTGTGTCAGTAGTACTTAACACAACACAGAAATATTTCTAGAATAAAAGATTGAGGTTTTGCAGAGGAGGAAAATAACTCCATATACAAGAGAAAGGGCCTGTAGGAACCCAGCGTACCAGAACCCATCCTGTATACCATCAACTGTGCCTGGTCACAGGACACAAGGCAGCATGGCCAATTAGATCCATGGCAATAAACCTCTAACTTTAACCCAGGAAATCTCCTGGAGACTGCTAGTCAGAAGCAAAACAGACAATGTTTTTAGCACTTGGCAGAAATTTTACCAAACCCTGGAGCAGCCAGAAGCATGCAACCGAAATTACTGGTCTACATTGATTGGGCACTTACACTACATGCCACAAGGCTAAGTTTCAAGAGCGCTATGACTCAATTATTTCTAGGCCTGTTTTACAGATGCCAAACACAGGCAGAGGAATGGCCTGTCTAGGCCAGGTCTGTTTGTCCCATTGCCCCATAAATGGGTAAATAGCTCCTGAATAGAATTGAGTTTAAGTTTCCTTCACTAAATGTTCATTCCAGAAGCTTGCCAACTCCTTGGCATTCCTGGGGGCTGTAGGGGCTGTTGGTGACTTGGAGGAAGTGGGTTCCAAAGGGCAGCAGAGAGAAAGTCCCAACCCAGGAGCTGCCAAAGGCTGCAGAGCACCTGACTTGCAGCCACGGATGTTTTTATAACACAGCACTGTTAAGATTACCCGTCGAGGAAGTATTTTTCTCAAGATTTCCCTTGGGTAATTCTGAAGGACAAAGTAATTTTGAGCCCAGAAGCACACAGCGTTAGCCGTGCCACCTTGTGACGGAAATAATGTCAGCTTGACTGCTTTGGGCCTCTGAATTCAGAGTCAGGCTAAGGGATAATGTGTAATGGACTGTTTTTGTAACAGCAGTAATGCTAGAGGCCACGAATAGTGCATACAGCGAGTGCAGCTTCTGCTCATCATCGCCTAAACATCTTTCGATTTGTTTTTCCTCACCTCCGTATTGAACTCGACAGGAAGCCAGAAATTTTTGAACCTTAAAAAATATATCCAGGACTTTCAGTTTCAGCTTCAAAATGTGCAAAGCTTGGAAGTCAGTCATTACTCTCATCATTCCAACAAGAAAAAAGTGGAAAAAGGTGAAAAGCAAAAACACCTTTTCTCAATCTCTTAGAGAACTAGAAAAATAGAGCCACCGAGATCTGATTCCCTGGAGTAGAAGTCACTGGAGACATTAATGGGTAGAGCATTTAAATGGTAATTTTGGAGAACTGCTGAAAGCTGAGTGTGGACTAGTATGTGAGTGCGAAGTTCCTAGGAACTGGGGTCTCAGGAGCCCTACATGTTTGTAGGTTTTACCTCCAGGCACACTACCAGGTTCTCACACTGAAGGGTCAAGAGAAAGCCCCTTGTGTTTCTGGCAGGGGGAGGGGAAAAGTAACCCTTGTGAAATATGTCCAAGGTCTTCTCCATAACAAAGGCCTACCCAGCAAGGAAATGGCTTCACCAGAGCCCTATTCCAATCTGAGGGTGCCTCTAGCCTTCTTGTTTCCGCTAAGGGAGGACAAAAGCTAAGCAACACCTGCACAGATAATAGCCCAGGGGCACAAGCCCACAAAATACTAACATTTAATCATAAGATTTTAGAATGCTTCCCCTCCCCACATTTTACCACCACATCAGCAGGGCTCTTGTGGCTTAGAGATGAAAATGCCGAAGATACAACCTCTAGGGAAAAGTTCTTGGGGAAGCACTAAGACAACAGGGAAGGACAAAAATAAGGATACTGGAGGAATTTGAAGTCTCTGACACCTACATCTATAGAAAGTATTAAACACAGCACAACTTGTAGCCAGATTAAATTAAACTTGCACCACAGCCCTATTTATCTCCATTCCTATTACTTGATACACAATGTCTAGCTTTCAACAGGAATTTACAAGGCATTTTTAAAGACAAGGATACAAAAACCAAACAGTCTGGAGAGAAAAAGCAGTTTGAAGCATAAGAACCAGACTCAGGTATGGCGCAGACTGTAGTTATCAGACTGAGAATTTAAAATAGTTATGATCAATATGCAAAGGTCTCTATTGGAAAGACTAGACAACATGCAGGAACAGGTGGGTAACGTAAGCAGAGAGATGGAAACTTTAAATACACAATGTCTAGATTTCAACAGGAATTTACAAGGCATTTTTAAAGACAAGGATACAAAAAACAAACAGTCTGGAGAGAAAAAGCAGTTTGAAGCATAAGAACCAGACTCAGGTATGGCGCAGACTGGAGTTATCAGACTGAGAATTTAAAATAGTTATGATCAATATGCAAAGTTCTCTATTGGAAAAACTAGACAACATGCAGGAACAGGTGGGTAATGTAAGCAGAGAGATGGAAACTTTAAGAAAGGATCAAAAAGAAATGGTAGAAAGCAAAACACTGTAACAGAAATTAAGAACGCTTTTGGTGAGCTCATCAGGAGATTGGACATCATTGAGGAATGCATTAGTGAACTTGGATATAGGTCAGTATAAATTTCCCATTTGGAAATAGGGTCATTGCAGATATAATTATTTAAGATGAAATGATATTGGTTAAGATAGGCCCCCAATCCTATATGATTGGAGTCTTCATAAAAAGAACACAATGTGTAGAGACAGAGACATGGACAGCGAGAAGGTATGAGTCCACAGAGAGAACATAATCTACAAGCCAAGGAACACCAGAGGCTACTGGAAACTAGGGAAGAGTCATGGAACAGATTCTTTCCTCACAGCCCTCAGAAGAAATCAACCATGCTGACACCTTGATTTTCAACTTCTGGCTTCCAGAATCATAAGACAATGAATTTCTGTTGTTTAAGCCACCCAGTTTGTGGCACTTTATTATGGCAGACCCTGGAAACTAATACATAACAGCACCAAAAAAGAAAGAAGGAAAGAAAGAAACAAAGAAAGGTACAAATCTAACAAAGTATTACAGGATCTATATATGGAAAGCTAAAAATCTCTCATGAAAGAAATCAAAGATAAATAAAAAGAGCTGTACTCCATGTCTATAGAATGGAAAGCTTAATATAATTAAGATGTCAATTCTTCCCACCTTGATCTATAGACACTACTAGTAATAGAATGAAAAAATGCATAGTGGGATAAAATATTTGCAAGACACATATCTGCCAAAGAACTTGAATCCAAAATATAGAAAGAATTCTTTAAACTTGACAATTAGGAAACAAATCATTCAGTTAAAAAATGTGCAAAAGATCTGAACAGACACCTCACCAAAGAAGATATACAGATGGTGAGCAAGTGCATGAAAACGTGTTCATTATCGCTTACCGTCAGAGAATAGCAAATTAAAACAACAATGAGATACTACTACACACCTATTTGAATGGCCAAAATCCAAAAAACAAATGCTGACAATGCCA
>NW_007726779.1:45886-46679 GCF_000696425.1 Galeopterus variegatus | reverse complement strand
AGATACTACTACACACCTATTTGAATGGCCAAAATCCAAAAAACAAATGCTGACAATGCCAATTGCTGGTGAGGATGTGTAGCAATGCTCATTCATTGCTAATGGGAGTGCACAATGACACAACCCCTTTGGAAGACAGTTTGAAAGTTTCTTAAAAAGTTAAACATAGTCTTACTTTATTATTTACCTAAGTGATTTGAAAACTCATGTCCACAAAAAAGCCTGAATGCAAATATTTATAATGGCTCTGTTCCTTATTGCCAAAAATGGAAGTAACCAAGATGTCCTTCAATAGGTGACTGGATAAACAGAGTTGTGCAACCACACAATAGAATCTCATTCAGTGATAAAAAGGAATGAACTGCTGAGCTACTCAAAGACATGGGTGAGTCACAAATGCATATTTTAAGTGAAAGGAGCCAGCTTGAAAAAACTGCATACTGTGTGATTCCAATTATGTAACGTCCTAAAAGAAAAACTGTAAAAACAGTAAAATGATCAGTGGTTACCAGTGGTTCAGAGGATGAGAGAAGGGTTGAAGAGATGAAGCGCAGGACATTTTTTATGGTGGTGAAGTTACTCTGTATGGTACCATAGTGTGGGGTACCTAACACTATCCATTGGTCAAAACCCATGGAACTTTATAGCGTAAAGACTGAACATTAATGTTTGCAAGTTTTTAAAAAAATCATTTAGAAGTTTGGGAGATCTCAAGACAGAATGCAGAATGTAAAAAAAGAATCTAACTGTATTACAAATACATAAAATATCTTCAATGAAGGGAGTATGGGAA
>NW_007726779.1:41025-45045 GCF_000696425.1 Galeopterus variegatus | reverse complement strand
TTTTTGGCAGCTGGCTGGTACAGGGATTGAACCCTGGACCTTGGTGTTATCAGCACCATGCTGTATCCAACTGAGCTAACGTGACAGCCCAGAACTGAAAATTAGGTAAGTGCATGGCAGATGGTGGGAGACATGTGTCTTACTGTTGAAGTTGGAGATTACAGATAAGCAAGGGAAGGAGGCTAGAATGATCCATGTGGTCATGGATTAGAGTTTGAGCCATTAGTGTAAACTCATGTTAACTTGATATAGATATAGATGGGTACATATAGAAATAGTTATAGATACATGTATGAGCATGGATTAGTGTGCACACCGATATTTCCTTGCTCTGTCAGGTGAGTGGGCCAGAAAGCAATGAAATGCTTGTAACAACAAGCATACTGAGTACCCACATATTGGTTTCTAATACCATTCTCCAATAAAAATAATGAGGGATGTTTGGGAAAATGAATACTTCTATGACTAGGACAGGAAATAAATAAGAGGATCCTGGAGCATCTTGTAGTGTTAGAAAGTAAGGAACACACAGACTCACAGATACATATGCAGATGCGCTATGTCCAAGAGACATAAACATCAACTGAAAGAGTTCCCAATAGCCAAAGCTGGAACAATTGTCAGTCCAGACTGAAGTAAATATATGATAAAATAAATACATAACTGGGGGTTTTAGAGAAATCTCCAATTTATTTGGAATTCTTAGAGAAAAATTCCAAATAAATCGTGTGGATACCACACCCACAAGGAGGTGGAGCATAACTCTACTCATAAAGTGTGGTTAATGCTGCAGACTAATAAAAGAATCGACTGCTGTACCAGATAATCAGGCATCAATACAGAGATACTAGAAATATGAAAAAACAAGAAAGTATGACACCACCAAAGGGATACAGTAATTCTCAAGTACCTGACCCCATCAAGCAAGAAAGCCTTGAAATGACTGAAATGGAATTCTGAGCAACAATCTTAAGGAAACTCAGTGAAATATTAGAATACTCAGTTAGACAATGCAGTGAAATGAGAAAAAGAATCCAGAATATGAAGGAGAAAATTAACAAAGATATTAGTACCTTAAAAAAGAATGTAGCAGAACTGTTGGGACTGAAGGATTCATTAAATGAAATTAAAAAAAAAACAACACAAGGATTGCTTAATCAGCAGATTAGAACAAGCAGAAGAAAATGAAATAAAAAACACAAGAAGAGCTTAATTAGCAGATTAGAACAAGCAGAAGAAAGAATTTTTGATCTCTAAGATGGTCTTTTTGAAATAACTCAGTTGGACAAAAAAAAGACTAAAAAAAAAATTGAAGAAAATCTAAGAGAGGTAGCAGACAACCTTAAACATACAAACATCTGAATCATGGGTGTCCCAGAAGGAGAGGAGACAGGAAAAGGCATTGATAATTTATTCAATTAAATAGTAGTGTGAAAAACTTCCCAGATATAGGGAGAGACTTGGACCTTCAGATCTGGGGGGCTCAAAGATCCCCAAACAGATTCAATCCAAAAAGATCCTCTCTAAGACACATTATAGTCAAACTTGCAAAGCTCAAAAACAAAAAGAGAATCTTAAAATCAGCAAGAGAAAAGCATCAAGAAACCTATAAGGGAGTCCCTATCAGACTAACAACAGATCTCTCAAAAGAAGCTCTACAGGCCGGGAGAAAATGGGATGATATATTCAAAATACTAAAAGAAAAAAACTGCCAGCTGGAAATACTATACCCAGCAAGACTATCCTACAGAAATGAGGTAGAAATAGTGTATTTCCCAGAAATGACCAGTGCTGCAAAAAATCCTCAAGGGAGTCCTGCACTTGGAATCCAAAAAATGATAATCATATCACAAATATACAAGAACAAAACCCACTTTTTAAAAAACACTAAGCCTTTTAAAAAAATTTTATCTTCTCAATATACATTGTAGTTGATTTTCATGACTTTTACCCATTCCTCTTCTCCCCTCCCCCCATATCATATCTGTTCACTTGTCTTAAAAAGTTCAAGGAATTGCAAAACCCACTGTTAGAACAAAAATGCATAGGAGAAAGAGAAAGAAACTAAATCATACTATCTCAAAAAACCAACAAACAATGAAGATGAAAAATAAAAGGGGAAGAAAGGAAAAAAAGATATTTAAGACATCAAAACAAAAAGTGACAATATGCCAGGAATAAAATAATGCCTGTCAATTACAACCCTAAATGTAAATAGTTTAAGATCTCCATTCAAAAGACTGATTGACTGATTGCATTAAAAAGCTAGACCCAACTATATGCTGTCTTCAAAAGACTCAGCTCACCTGTAAAGACACACACAGACTAAAAATGAAAGGATGGAAAAAGATATACCATGGAAATGTAAGCCAAACATGAGCAATAGTAGCTATTCTTATATTAGATAAAACAGACTTTAAACTAAACACATAAAAATAGACAAAGACGGCCACTATTTAATGATAAAGGGATCTATTCAGCAAAAAGACATAACAATCATAAATTGTATGCATATGATGCCAGAGTACCCAGATATTTAAGCAAACACTATTAGACTTAAAGAAACAGATCCCAATATAGTAATAGTGAAGGAACTGAACATGCTTCTCTAAGCATTGGAGAGATCATCTAGGGAACAAATCAATAGAGAAAATGCCTAGAGCCATTGGACTTGGCAGATATGTACTGAAGATTCCATCCAACAACTACAGAATATACATTCTTCTCATCAGCACATGGAACATTCCCCAGTATAGACAAAATGTTAGGTCATAAATCAAGTCTCAGTCCATTTTTTTAAAAACTGAAATAATTTCATGTATCTTCTCAGACCACTACAGATTAAAACTAGAAATCAATAACTAGCAAAACCCAGGAAACTACAAATACATGGATGTTACACAAGAGGCTCTTGAGCAATCTATGTGTCTGAGAAGAAATTAAACAGGAAACCAAAAAATTTCTTGAAACTAATGAAAATAAAGACACATCTTACCAAAACTTTTGGGATATTGCAAAAGCAGTACTAAGGGGGAATTTTGTTGCAATAAACATATAAAAAGAATAGAAATATCTTGAATAAACAACCTAATGCTATACCTCAAAGAACTAGAAAAACAAGAACAATCCAATCCAAAATTAGTAGACAGAAATAATTAAGATCAGAGCAAAACTAAATGAAATAGAGACCCCCAAAATGACACAAAAGATCAGCAAAACAAAAAGCTGGGGGTTTTTCTTTGAGAAGATAAACAAAACAGACATACCCTTACTAGGCTAACTAAAAAAAAGAAGAGAGAAGACCCAAATAACAAAAATCAGAAGTGAAAAAGGAGACATTACAACCAATACCACAGAAATACAAAAAATCATTAGAGACTATTATAAATAACTATACACCAACAAACATGAAAACCTGGAGGAAATGGATAAATTTCTGGACACATACAAAATACCAAGACTGAACCAAGAAGAAATAGAAAATCCAAACAGACCAAAAATAAGCAACAGATTGAGGCAGTAATCAGCAGTCTCCCAACAAAGAAAAATCTAGGACTGGATGGCTTTGCTGCTGAATTCTGCCAGACATGTAAGGAGGAATTAATAGAAATTCTCTTCAAACTAATCCAAAATATTGAAACAGAGGCCATCCCCCCAAAATCATTCTATAAGGCCAACATTACCCTGATACCAACCAGACAAAGATACAACAAAAAAAGAAAACAGGCCAATATCTTTAATGAACATAGACACAAAAAACCTCAATGAAACATTAGCAATCAGAATACAGCAACACATCAAAAAAATTATACATATGATCAAGTGGTATTCATGCCAGGGATGCAAAGATGTTTCAACATATGCAAGTCAATAAATGTGATATAGTACATCAACAAAATCAAGGACCAAAACCATATGACTACCTCAATAGATGCAGAAAAAGCATTTGACAAAATTCAACATCACTTCATGATAAAGACTCCCAGCAAACTAGGAGCAGAAGGAAAATATCTTAACACA
>NW_007726779.1:0-40049 GCF_000696425.1 Galeopterus variegatus | reverse complement strand
GGATGTGTTGTCCCCTCCAAAACTCATGTGGAAATCTGATCCCCATTGTGGCAGTGTTGGAAACTGAGTGAGTCATGGGGGCAGATCCCTCATGAATGGATTAGTGCTCTCCCCGGGTGGGGGGAGTAATGAGTGAGTTCTCACTCTATTAGTTCCCATGAGAGCTGGTTGTTTAATAGACCCTGGCACCACCTCTCTCTCTTGCTTCCTCTGGCCGTGTGATCTGCCTGTACCCACTGGCTGCCTACCACTTTCCACCATGAGTAGAAGCAGCCTGAGGCCCATGCCAGATGCAGCTGTCCCAGAATTGCAAGCCAAATAAACCTCTTTTCTTTATAAATTACCCAGCCTCAGGTATTTCTGTTATTGCAACACAAAACAGACTAAAACAAGACTCTACAGAAAAACTCTTAGAGCTGATGAATGACTTCAGTAAAGTTGCAGAATACAAAATCAACACCCCCAAATCAGTAGCATTTGTATACTCCAATAATAAACTAGCAGAAAAAGAAATCAAGAAAGCAAGCACATTTAAATAGTCACCAAAAAATAAATTAATAAAATACCTAGGAATCAATTTAACCAAGGAGGTAAAAGATCTCTACAAAGAGCACTACAAATCAGTGCTGAAAGAAATTAAAGAGTATACAGAAAAATGGAAAGACCTACCATGCTCTTGAATTGGAAAAATTAACATTGTGAAAATGGCCATACTACCCAAAATTATCTACAGATTCACTGCAATCCCCACCAAAATACCAATGAAAGTTGGTTAGATCACAGCCTTTTAACCCCAAGGTCATGAGTATGGATCTTCATTCCAGCCAGACACCAAAAAAACCCCAACAACAGCAAAAACCAATGGCCTTCTTCAAAGAAATAGAAAACACAATCCTAACATTCATATGGAACAACAAAAGACCCCAAATAGCCAAAGCAATCCTGAGCAAAATAAAATAAAATAATATCAGAGGCATAACACTACCTGACTTCAAATTATACTACAAAACTATAGTAAACCAAAACAGTATGATGCTGGCACAAAAATAGACACTTGGACCAATGGAACAAAATAGAGAACCCAGAAATCAACCCACAAACTTATAGTCAACTGATTTGGGACAGAGGCAACAAGAATGTACATTGGGGAGAAGACTGCCTCTTCAATAAATGGTGCTGTGAAACTGGACATCCTTATGTAGAAGAATGAAACTAGACCCGTACCTCTCTCATATACCAAAATAAACTCAAGATGGATTAAAGACTTAAATTTAAGACCCGAAACTGTAAAACTCCTCAAAGAAAACATAGGAGAAATACTTTAGGAAGTAGGGCTGGGCAAAGACTTTACAAATAAGACCCCAAAAGCATAGGCAACAAAAGAAAAAAAAATAAACAAACGGGATTATATAAAACTAAAAAACTTCTGTACAGTAAAAGAAAAAACAGAGTGAAAAGACAAACTACAGAATGAGAGCAAATATTTGCAAACTATGCATTTGACAAATGATTAATATTCAGAATATACAAAGAACTCAAACAACTTAACAGTATGCTGTATCCCACAGATATGTACAAATATAAAAAAAAAAAAGCAAAAAAACCAAGTTACCCAATTTAAAAATTGGCAAACGAGCTGAATAGACATTTCTGAAAGGAAGATGAACAAATGGCCAACAGACACATGAACAAGTGCTCAACATCAGTAAGCATCAAAGAAATGCAAATAAAAACTACATGGAGATATCATCTCAGGCCAAAACAACAGAAAATGACAAATGCTGGCAAGGATGTGGAGAAAGGGGAAATCTTATACATTGTTGGAGGGATTGTAAATTAGTACAGCCATTATGGAAAACAGGATGGAGGTTCCTCAAACAATTACAGATAGAACTGCCATATGATCCAGCAATCCCACTGCTGGATTCCCAAAGGAATGGAAATCATCATGTTAAAGGGATACCTGCACTCCCACGTTTATCACAGCTCTATTTACGATAGCCAAGAGTTGTAACCAACCTAAATGTCCACTGAAGGATGACTGGATAAGGAAAATATGGTATATACACACAATGGAATACTACTCTGGCATAAAAAAGAATGCAATTCTGCCATTTGCAGCAACATGGATTAACTTAGAGAAAATTATGTTAAGTGAAATAAGCCAGGCACAGAAAGAAAAATACTGCATGTCCTCATTCATAAGTGGTAACTGAAAAAAATACATAAAAGAAAGACAGAAAGATATAGCAATCACAATAATTCATTGAACATTGAGAAGGAGACAACAGAACTGAGGCCACCAGAGGTGGGAAAGGGGGAGGAGGAGTGTGATTAATGAGAGTTTGGTAAAGGGCCACAAACTATGATCACATTGTGTAATGTTGAATATACTAATTATCCTGACTTGAGCATCACTTATTGAACACAGGTACTGATATTCAATGCTGTACCCCACAGATTTGTACAATCAATTATGTTTCAATAAAAAAAATGAAATGAAAAATTTTAATTAAAAAATCATGCAGAAAATGTCCATTTGTCCCCACTTCCAGTGCTATTATCCTTACTCATTCTCCTGTTACCTCTCCCTGGGATGGTGGCCTGCACCCCCTGACAGGTTCCCATGCTTCCCCTCTCACCACCCGCAGATCAATTCTCCATAATGTATCTGGTTTTTTTTTTTGCTTTTTAATGTAAGTAGATAGAAACCCTCTAAAACCCAAATGTGCTGAGATTGAAGTCCAAGCTCCTTCTCTGGACCTCTGCATCTCCTCATGGCCTATTTGACCTCATCCCACACACCACCACCCTGAGCCAGCCACAGTGGCTCCCTCTGACTCCTCACACCCAGTATGTCTCAGCATGAGAGTCTGCTTTCCTGGGTGGGAATTGCTTACAATTCCCCAGGGCTCCCAGGTATTTATTTGCCTAACTTCACTGAGGTTCTGCTCAAATGTAACCTATGCAGAGAGTCACTTTCCAGCTCCCTATACACCTTTATTTTTCTTCAGCACACTCATACCTCCTAACAGTGGTGTATATATATCTACACATAAACATACCCCCCCCAAATGTGTGTGTGTGTGTTTGTGTCAAAATGTGCCTTCTCTACTAGAATGCACTCTCAGAATGTAAAACCCATTGGGTCAAGCATTTTTCCTTCATAACTCATGGAATCCTCATCTCAGTACACAACTATCCTATCTCTTACAAAAAGAGTTACGGAAAGAATTTCTTAGCATTCATTAAATAGCAAAATACGGTATCATGGTATGTGGAGGAAAATGTAGGAGAACACCTGTTAAAGATGGAGGCACTCTTGCTCTCCAGGATCTAGACTGTCAGCAGAAATGCAAAAAGTCTGGGTCAGCAAAAATTCAGGAAGCTTAATCACAAACCACAGACTTCCTATTGAGTTACCTAGGAGACGGGGAGGTGTGAGAGGGGTTTACAGCTGGCTAAAACATATATAAGACATGCCTGTGCCCAATAAAGTTGCTTAGTGCATGTGCTAAGCCCCGGAACTTTGTGTCTGGTTTCTGGTTGACCACCTCCCCAGGTGGCAGCCCCTAGTTCAAGGTGTGCCTTGAGCAACTCACCTTGCTGCACTCTCTTGGCAGGGTTGTGTGCAGCCCTGCTCCCTGAGGGACTCCTGGCAGAGGCTACATTTTGTCCTGCCTCCTGAGACGCCCAGGACCAAAAAAAAAGGTACAGGTAAGTGGTTTTTAAAATCTGCATTTGGGGCTGGCCCGGTGGCGCACTGGAGAGTGCGCCGCTTGGGAGTGCGGCGGCCCCTCCTGCCGAGGGTTCGGATCCCATTTGGAGACCGGTTCCCGCTCACTGGCTGAGCGCGGTGCGGGCGCAACACCAAGGGTTGTGATCCTGTTACCGGTCAGTAAAAAAGACAAAAAGGAAAAAAAAATCTGCATTTGAATCCATTCCTCCCACATATTAGGTGTTTCCCTCTTTTGAGCCTTGCCAATAATAAGAGGGTTGTTTTGAATATTTATTAAGACAATAAAACATGCACATGACATAGTGTAGATTATCAGTAGATCTTAGTTTCTGCATTAAAAATGTTGCATTTGGCTATTTGGCTCACTTGTGAGTTTTGACTTGATTTTGTAAAAAAATTAGCATTGTATTGTTTTCACTCAGCAATATTAGATTTAGTCATATTCATGGGAAGCTCCTCCAAACTGAGTCCTGTGTTTTCTTATTTGTGATGGTATTTTTCTTGCTCTCTAGACTGCTACATTCTCAGCTACATGAGACTGCCTGGACCACGTCTCCCAAAATAATGCAGAGAAAGTGTGATAGGCTAGAAGATCAGCACTCTAAACTGAATGCATTCTAAGTCCAGATCCTCTGAACTAAACAAGTGTGATCATAGTATTTTTTTTAAACTGTGAAGAAAATGTTACAGAATTTAGAAAAATAGATAAAAGTATCATCTGCTTTACCACATTAACAAAAACCCTTTTGAGTTTTTTCCTCCAACCATTCCAATATATTTTTTTTAAACTGTGAAGAAAATGTTACAGAATTTAGAAAAATAGATAAAAATATCATCTGCTTTACCACATTAACAAAAACCCTTTTGAGTTTTTTCCTCCAACCATTCCAATCTGTGCCATGATACATCTATGTAAAATAACACCAATATGAAGTAAAAAGGAAATGTTTCTATTTAATTTGTGTGTTTCCATGGGCAGCCTCTATTTTCTTTATGCTGATAAAGGCCTGAATGCAAAAAAGACAAAGCATTATCATATCCTTGGTCATTTCTCTAGGAAAGCAGAAATTGTAGGATTTTCTCAACCTCACTCTTTTCAGAGTAAAATTAGTTTCTTCAACAATATCTGGAAAAGCTGCATCTTCTGAAGATGTAAATGCATTTTGTTTATACAAAATTGTTCTACAATTTGGAATCATTCTTTTAGAATTCTTTTGCAAACACATATTTTTCCCATAAAATTGCCCCTAGCGGATGTACTACATGAATATTCAGGGGACGTTGCCTTAGTGTATGGCTTATAACAAGCAGGGAAAGATGTTTTTATCTAGAAGAGGGTGCCCTTGAGACCCTGACGGAGCTGGGATGGAATAAGTTAATTTCTTCCTCACTAAGTTATGAAGGCCTAAGAGAAATCCTTTCTTGCCTGTTGTGTACATTTTGCTTTCCTCTTCTAGCTGGCCAGACTGCACATGGGGACGTTGGGACATAGAGGACAAGTCTGGCTTTATTTGCACAGCTCCCTCATGACCTATTGCTGGCTTCCTTCTCAGGAGTATTCTGGCATCCAAAGGGCCATGTAAGGCTTAAAGCCACAGTAGGTCTTCAAATTACTCAACAGTTAAAATTATGGAAAGACAGCTCTTTAGTCATCATGTCTTTGCCACTCCGAGTCAAGTTGTTGCCAGGATCTTGGGCTTCACTCCTATTTGCTACCCTTTCCTTCAAACTTGCATTCTTGGTGTCTTTTCTCATAAAAATGGTAGACAATGCTTTACATGTATTTATATTTTACAGGCCTCTTTTCCACTCTCCATCTCATTTAAATCCCCACAGTGTCATTTCACGGGAGGAAAACTGAGATTCGGAGAAACTGAGTTGCCAGAAAGTGGCGCAAACTCATCTATTGTGACTTCAGACCCAGCAATTGGTCCTTGGTTAAATGACAGCCTCCCTTAGCTTTTCTTCAAATCTGCAGAGAAGGAGCTTTCGTCCTTTACCCTGTTCAATCCTTCCAAAGTAGGATCCCGTTCAAGCTTGACTCCACACTACTGGTAAAATGGGCAAAAAGAAAAAAAATTTCTGGAGATGCTGCTGTTGGACTAACGAATGTCTCCTCGGAAGTCCTGCCATTCTTATACATCACCCTTCTCAGCCTATATTGTGATCATTATATAAAATTTTAAAGGGAGAGGAGGAAATAAAGACATTTGAGGGGAAGCTGTCAAGGTAGCGGTATAACTGGTATAACTTCTTTTCATTCTAGAGGGTGTGTGTGTGTGTGTGTGGTAGTACTTTCCTGTCCCTAAGGCAAGGGCAGGGGCTTCAAAAGGACAACTCATAGATATTGGGAAACTAGGCAGAGTACAGTGAGAGAGTCCTAGGAGAACTTATCCTGCATCCCATTCCCCAAATAAATAATGTACAAGGTGTCTTTTCATCTTTCTCCAGAACCCAAGACTAAGGATAATCATTCAGTTTATCTTTTAATCATGCATGGGAAAATATTTCCCCCAAGTAATGCTGATAAGTATAAATTTAATTAAAGATCACATAAATGAGAAACAGCTTTGTCTACTAAAGAAATATGTAAAGTGTTCTACTAGTCTTTTAAAAATTTCAAATAGAATATACAAACTATCCTTAATAAAAGCAAAAAATTAAAGAAGGTAATTTTAGTATCAAGTTTAGAAGGGTGTGAGATTCTGAAATGGTCACCTGAAGAAAGAGGGGGAGGAAGATGACACTTTAAAGCTTTAAAGTCTGCTAAACTCCAAGAGATTAACATTTAACTAATTTACCAGGAATAGACTTTATTTGGGGGGAAAACATAAAGGGAAAGATTGGAGGAGAAACATTTCAGGAAGACCAGTGCGTATTATAAAGGATATGTTAAGGCTGTAATTTGAGTTCTGAAAATCTGTTATCCCATGTAAGCACTATAAAGTGGGGGAGATGTAGGAAGCCAAAATCACTACTTTAAAAAATAGGAAATGTCACTCCCGCATCACTTTAGGGAAACACAATTTTGAGCTTAAGCAAATTTCTAATATTTATATTTTTCTGTTTAAATTCCAAAATACTAAAATTTAGTCTGCAACTGTGGAGATTGATGGAGCCCCTCCCCTTTCCTAGGTTTTGCCAGAGATGCTAAGTGCTGAGATTCGTTTAAAAATTCTTCTAATTTATTTTACTCCACTGGGTGTGTGGGATCTCATTGTGTTCTTTATTTATGTTTCCTAGATCAACAATGATATTAGGCACCTTTCAGTATGCTTAATAGCCACTTGGATATTCTCTTTTGAGAAGTGCTTACTTAATTTCTTTTACTTATTAAGAAATGGGTTGTTATCTTTGTTGTATTGATTTTTAGAATCTCTTTAAATATTCTGGATATGATATAAGCATTGAAAATATTTTCTCCCAGTCTGGGTTTGCCCTTTCACTCTCTTAATGGTGTTAATTTCCCCAAATATGTCTGCTGAGAGTTTGATTAAAATTTTATTGATTGTATTAGTCTGACTTTATTGCTTATAACAAAATACCTGGAACTGGATGATTTATAAAGAAAAACAAAATTTATTGCTTACAGTTTCTGAGGCTGGGAAGTCCAAAGTTCATCTGGTGGTAGCAACAGTGACCCAGGGGTCTCACATTGCAAGATGGTGGAAGCAGAGAGAGCAGAGAGAGAGAAAGACCCTCCTATCTCTTCTTTTAAAGCCCTTATTACCACGTCCCTGACCATCATTTTTAATCCATTCACTACTGCATGGTCCTACAATCCAATCATCTCTTCAAGGCTACATCTTCCAATTATCATAATATCATTTCTCACCCTCTTTATAGTCCCAGTGGTAGCTAAGTTTCTAATACATAAAACGTGGGAGACACAATTCAAGCTTCCGTGAGTTTTGGGGGGACATAATTCAATCTACTACAATGCTGTAGAAAATTTGGGAAGCCTTAACAATCTTAAGTATTACAATAGAGATATATATTTTATTTATTTAAATCTTTTGTAGCATCTTGTTTTTAGTGTAGAGTTTTTACACATATTTTGTTAATTTATTCTCAAGTATTTGATGTTTTATAATAATATTTAAAATAATGTTTACTTTTTTATGTTCTAATTACTTGTTGATAATATATAGACAGGTGAGACATCAGCAAGTGGTGGAATGGGAGTTTCCAGCATTCGTCTCTCTGTAAAAACATCAATTTTATCAACTATACAAGTGCAAAAATACCTTCACAAGAGCTAAAGAAACCAGGTGGGAGATTGCAGCACCTGGAAGTAGCACAGAAATAAGAAAAAAATGCACTGAAGAGGGTAGGAAAGACAGTTCTACATTACTCAGCCATTTCTCCCCCAATCCCAGGCAGAACAGCATGGAGAGACATACCCTCCAGGCAGAATCCCATCACCCCAGACTTTAAGCTAGTACCAGTGGACTGAGCCTGCACCCCAGGGCCAGGCAGAATCCTGCAGCCCCAGGCTTCAGGCCCACCTGGCACAGGTAAGCATCCCTGGGGTCAGACATGAGTCTGACACAAGTGGCACAGGCTCCAGGCCTGCACAGTTTCAAGCTGATCCCTGTGGCCCCACTCCCCCGGCCAGACCTTGTGGCACTATGCTCCAGGGTCCATGCTTATTTTAGTAGATTTTAGTGCTAAGTCAGTCCCCAGGTTCCCAGGCTCCAGGACTGACCCTGTGGAGGAGGTTCCAATCCGACCCCTGTGGCTCAAGGACTCAGGACAGCCATCCCAAATCTAGCCTCCATACCAGTATCCACACACCTAGCCCATAGGCCACCCCAGTAGGCCCATGCTCCAGTCTGGACCCCATAGTCCCAGGCTTCAAGAGCTAATCAATATGGCTCCAAGAATCAGGCTAGCACCCATAATCCCAGGCTCCAGGCCCACCCCAGTTCTAGGTAAGCACCTGTGGACATTGGCTACAGGCTCATTTCAGTGGACTGAGGCACCAGACTTATCTCAGCCCCTTTAGACTCAGGCTCAAAGCCCACCCACGAATATCAATAGCCAAATTGATCAAGCAGAAGAAAGAATCTGTGAAGGGCAAGTTACTTGAAAATATACAGTCAGAGGAGAAAACAAAAAAAAAAAAAAAGAAAAAAGAGAATGAAGAAAGCTTATGGGATTTATGGTGTAGCATCAAAAAAGCAAATGTTTGATTATAGAAATTCAAAAAGGAGAAGAGAAAGACAAAGGGGTAGAAAGATTATTTTAAAAATTAATAGCAGAAACCTTTCTGAATTTTGGGAAGATATAAGTATCCAGGTACAAGGAGATCAAAAGTCTCCAATCAGATCTAATTCAAAAGAGACTACAGTATGATGCTTTACAAACTTTCAAAAATTAAAGATAAAGAGAGAATTCTGAAAGCAGCAAGAGAAATGAAGCAAATCATATACAAGGAAGTTCCAATAAAGCTAGCAGTGAATTTCTCAGCAAAAACCTATAGGCCAGGAGAGAGTGGGGTAATATATTCAAAGTGCTGAAGGATAACAACTGCCAAACAATGATATTAGTATTCAGGAAAGCTGTCCTTCAGAACTGAAACAGAGGTAAGGACTTTTCTAAACAAATAAAAGCCAAGGAAGTTCGTCACCATCAGACTTGTCTTACAAAAAATGCTAAAGAGAGTTCTTTAAGCTGAAAGAAAAGAACACTACTTAGTAACACAAAAACACACAAAAGTATACAACTTACCAGTGAAAGTAAGTACACAGTCAAATTCAGAATACTTTAATACTGTATTTGTGATGGGTAAAGCATTTATATCTTTAGCATGAAGGTTAAAAAATAAAACTGTTAAAAATAATAATAGCTACAATAATTTGTTAAGGGCTACACAATATAAAATATGTAAGTTGTGACATAGAAAACTTAAAATGTATGAGGGGGTGGAGTAAAAGTGTTGAATTTTTTTTTATGTGATCCAAGTTAAGTTGTCATCAGGTTAAAATAGCCTTTCGTAACTATACAATGTTTTGCATAAGCCTCATGGAGACCACAAAGCAAAAACCTATTGTAGATACACAAATGATTAAAAAGTAAGTAATCAAATCATACCACTAGAGAAAATCACCTAATCACAAAAGAAAATATTGAGAGGAAGAAAAGAATAAAAAATGTACCAAAAGAAACCAAAAACAACTAACAAAAAGACAGTAGTTAGTTCTTATCTATCAGTAATTACCTTGAATGCAAATAGATCAAATTCGTTAATCAAAAGATGTAGAGTGACTGAATAGATAACAAAAACAAGATCCAACTATATGCTGTCTACAAGAGACTCACTTCACATTTAAGAACATATACAGATGGAAAGTGAAGAGGTAGGAAAAGATGTTCCATGCAAGTGGAGACCAAAAGAGAGCAGGGGTAACTATACTTATATCAGATAAAATAGACTTTAAGTCAAGAAGGTCATTATATAATGGCAAGAGGTGAATTTATCAAGAAGCTATAACACTTGCAAATATGTATGCACCCAACATCAGAGCACCTAAATACATAAAGCAAATATTAATGGATATGAAAGGACAGATAGACTGTAATATGATGTAAATTGGCAAATATTTGATATTTGTGTATCTGCTATTTTCCTAGAAAACTTGCTAAATTGACCTTTTAATGCTATTATTTCTCTTGTAGATTCATTTGGATTTTTCTTTTTTGTACCATCATGTCATCTGTGAATAATAAAAGCTTTTCTTCATTTCTTCTAACACTTAAACCTTTTACTTCATTTTCTTGCCATATTACACTGTGTAGGACCCCTAGTACAATGCTGAATACAAGTGATAATAGTGGAATTCTTGTCTTTTCCCTAAATTCTAGGATAAACATTTTAATATTTTATTATTAAATGATATATTAGCTGTAAGGTTTTTGTTGTTGTTTTATAAACACTTTCATCAGACTAAGGAAGTTTCTTTCTAAGTTTGCTGAAAGTTTGTATTTTTTTTTTGTTTTAGATCATGAATGGGTATTGTAGTTTATTAATTTTTTTTCTGCATGTACAGAAATGTACATATAATTTTTCTCCTTTATTCTATTAATGTGATATATTAAGTTGAT
Source organism: Galeopterus variegatus (assembly GCF_000696425.1). NCBI lineage: Eukaryota > Metazoa > Chordata > Mammalia > Dermoptera > Cynocephalidae > Galeopterus > Galeopterus variegatus. The sequence continues at coordinate 29,203 of NW_007726779.1, read as the reverse complement.
TGATTTTCAAATGTTAAACCATTCTTTTATTCCAAGAATAAACCTCTGATAGTCATGATATAGTATCCTTTATGTATAAGCCTTGATTTGATTTGGTAATTTTAAAAAATATTTTTTTTTGTCTATAGTTACAGTTTTGGAAGCTGGGAAGTTCTCAGTCTGGGAGGTGCACCTGGTGAGAAACTTCTTCCAGATGGAAACTCTCTCACCACTCCTATTCAACATAATTTTGGAATTACTAGCCAGAACAATCAGAGAAGAGAACAAAATAAAGGGCATTCATGTTGGAAAAGATGAAGTCAAAGTGTCCCTGTTTGCAGATGATATGATCCTATGTATTGAACAGTCTAAAGCCTCTACAAAAAAACTCTTAGAATTGATAAATGATTTCAGCAAAGTTGCACGATACAAAATCAACACACAAAAATCAGTATCATTTCTATACTCCGACACTGAACTTGAAGAAAAAGAAATCAAGGAAGCTAGCCCATTTACAATAGCCACCGAAACAAACAAACAAAAAAAACTTATGAATAAAGTTAACCAAGGATGTGAAAAAATCTCTATAATGAGAACTACAAACCACTGCTGAGAGAAATTAAAGAGGACACAAGAAGATGGAAAAATACTCCATGCTCTTGTATTGGAAGAATTAACATTCTGAAAATGTCCATATTACCCAAAGTGATCTACAGATTCAATGTAATCACCATCAAAATTCCAATGACATTTTTCTCAGAAATGGAAAAAAACTATCCATACATTTATATGGAATAACAAAAGACCATGGATAGCCAAAGCAATCCTGAGCAAAAAAATTAAAGTTGGTAGCATAACACTACCTGACTTTAAACTATACTACAAAGCTATACTAACCAAAACAGCATGGTACTGGCATAAAAACAGACACATAGATCAATAGAATAGAATAGAGAACCCAGAAATCAACCCATACACCTACAGCTATCTGTTCTTTGACAAAAGCACCAAGTCTACACCCTGAGGAAGAGACTGCCTCTTCAGCAAATGGTGCTGAGAAAACTGGATGTTCATATGTAGAAAAATGAAACTAGACCTGTACCTCTCACCATATACCAAAATCAACTCAATATGCATTAAAGAATTAAATATACATCCTGAAAAAATAAAACTCCTTAAAGAAAACAGAGGGGAAACACTCCAGGAAGTAGGAGTGGGTACAGACTTGATGACTATGACCCGAAAAGCACAGGAAAAATGGGATTGTATGAAACTAAAAAGCTTCTGCACAGCAAAAGAAACAATGAGCAAAGTGAAAAGACAACCAACAGAGTGGGAGAAAATATTTGCTAAATATACATCTGACAAAGGATTAATATCCAGAATATACAAGGAACTCAAACAACTTTACAGCAAAAAAACCCCAAAAAACAAATAACCCAACCAAAAAAATGGGCAAAGGAGCTGAATAGGCATTTCTCAAAGGAAGATATATGAATGGCCAACAGACACATGAAAAAATGCTCAACATCACTCAGCATTTGGGAAATGCAAATCAAAACCACCTTGAGATACCATCTCACTCCAGTTAGGATGGCTAGTATCCAAAAGACTGAGAATGATAAATGCTGATGAGGTTGCGGAGAAAAAGGAATTCTCATTCACTGTTGGTGGGACTGCAAAATGGTGCAGACTTTATGGAAAATGTTATAGAGGTTCCTCAAACAATTACAGAGAGATCTACCATATGATCCAGCTATTCCACTGCTGGGAATATACCCAGAGGAACAGAAATCATCATGCCCAAGGGATACCTGTACTCTAATGTTTATTGCAGCACTATTTACAATAGCCAAGAATTGGAACTGGCCCAAATGTCCATCATTAGATGAGTGGATAAGGAAACTGTGGTATATCTACACAATGGAATTCTACTCTGCTATAAAAAAGAATGAAATCCTACCATTCGCAACAACCTGGATGGACTTGGAGAAAATTATATTAAGTGAAACACATCAGGCACAGAAAGAGAAATACCACGTTCTCACTTGTTTGTGGGAGCTAAAAACAAATAAATAAATATACAAACAAGTAAAGGGTGGTGGGGGGAAGAAGATACAACAATCACAACAATTACTTGAACTTGTTAAGACAAGTGAACAGATATGATGTAGGGGAGGAGGGGAGAAAAGGAGGGGGGAAAGAAGAATGGGTAAAGGGACATGAAAATCAACTACAATGTATATTGAGAAGTTATAATTTATAGTTACAGCTTTGGAAGCTGGGAAGTCCTCAGTCCAGGAGGTGCACCTGGTGAGGAACTTCTTCCAGATGGAAACTCTCTACAGAGTTCTGTGGTAATTCAGTGTTTCACATGGCAAGAATAGCATATCCGAGAGAGCTAACCTTCTCATTTGTTCTCCTTAAAAAGCCATCAGAACCACACCAATGACAACCCATTTAACCATTAATGGACCATTACTCCATAAATGGATCAATCCATTCTTGAGGGTACAGTTTGCATGATCCAATCACCTCTTAGAGGCCCCACCTTCTGCCACCATATTGGGCGTTAAATTACTACATGAGCTTGAGGGGACATTCAAACTAGGACAGTGACCTTGATGGTTTTGAGTGTACTGATTTTGTAGAATGTCCCTCAGTGGGATTTGTCTGATGGTTTTTTCATAATAGACCAGAGGTACTAGTTTTGGGGAAGAAGACTAGAGATGTAACATGCCATTCTCATACATGTATACACAGTACATATTATCAACATGACTTACCACAAGTGATGGTAACCTTGATCATGAGGTGGTATTACACAGGTTTCTCCATACTATGCATTTTGGAAGGAAATCCCTATGAAAAGCTTATACTTAAGAAGTGGGGAATTATGTCCCACTTCCTTGAATAGAAACTATGTTCATAAGTTATTTGGAATTATCCTTATGGGAGATTTGTCTTTTCTCCATTTATTTAGTTATTCAATCATTTATTTATATCATATGGACTCACGGATATGTATGTTATAATCCAATATTACTTTAATTTTTGCTCAGATTATTCCAGCTTTAACCATCCAGCTTTGACTAGATCTTCTGGTGACTGCTGTGTGCCTTTAACATACCCCCATCATTGTTTTTTTTTTTTCCTTTTTGTCTTTTTTTACTGACCAGTAACGGGATCGCAACCCTCGGTGTTGTGCCCGCACCACGCTCAGCCAGTGAGTGGGAACCGGTCTCCACATGGGATCCGAACCCTTGGCGGGAGCGCCGCTGCGCTCCCAAGCAGCACACTCTCCAGTGCGCCACCGGGCCGGCCCCCCATCATTGTTTTAAGCATTTACTTACATTCTAGTAACAAAAGAAGCTGTAGGCTCATATGATATGTTTTCCATCACATTCCTAGGTTCAAACATTTCTCCAAGGAGCTCTGTTTCTTTTTATTAAAGAATGATATTAGAAACCAAGATTTGGGGCTACATGTGCTGTGTGTTAGACATATCAATAAATATTTTCATGTGTAACCATCTGTACCTATATTAAACTAAACATGCATTTATACTGATGACTAACTCTGGTCTATGACCACATAGGTCATTCTAGCTTCTTTTGCTTATCTGTAATCTCCCACTTCAACAGTGACACACCTAGCTCACACCACCTGCCACACCCCACATTTACTTTATTAATTTTTCAGGATGAATATACATGATTAATATTTGAAGAATTTTTAACCCATACTCCTATGGGACACAACTTTATCAACTAGAGTACAGTGCCAATGTATCATTCCTTTTACATTTAGTCTTACAGACTCCACTCATTTTCAGAGTTGCTTAGGTAATTATATTCCCTCTCACTCTCTATAGTGAGGTTGTTTTATACATTTTAAATACAGTTTGATACAGTTTAATCCATTTTAATACAGTTTAATACAGTCTGAACTGCTAAAAAATTTTTAAAATTTGAATACATGAAGGTTCACTCTTCGTGGTATAAAGTTCAATGGGTTTTGACAAATACATATAGTAATGTATCCACCATTATAGTATCAGACTAATAATCTTACTGCCTTAAAAAAATATCCTGTTCTTCATCTATTCAATTGACCCCCACCAAACCCCTGGAAATCACTGACCTGCTTACTGTCTCTCTAAATTTGCCTTTTCCAAAAGTCATATAATTGGAATCACACAATACATAGTCTTTTCAGACTGTCTCATGCCACTAAGTAATACACACTTAAGATTCACTCATGTCTTTGAGTGGATTGATAGTTCATTCCTTTTTATCCACGAACAACATTTTATTGTATGGATGTATCACAATTTATCCATTCACCTGTTTAAGGACATCTTAGTTGCTTGCAGCTTTTGGCAACTATGAAAAAAGTTGCTATAAACATTAACATATGGGTTCTTATGTGGTAGTACGTTTTCAGATCAGGTGGGTAGGGTGAATACCTGAAAGCACAATTGCTGAAGTGTTTGTAGAGATATTGTTTCGCGTTATAAGAAACTGTCAGTCTGTCTTCTATAGTGGCTGCACGAGTTTGCATTCCTTACAGCAATAAACAAAGGTTCCTGTTGATCCACATACTCGCCAGCAATTGCTACTATCAGTTTTTTGAATTCTGGCCATTCTAATAGGTGTATAGGAGTGTCTCATTGTTTAGTGTGCACTTCTCTAAACATGTGTGATGTCGAACACCTTTTACACTTATTTGCCATCTGCATGTATTCTTTGCTGGGATATCAGTTAAAATCATTTGCCCAGTTTTCAATTTGCTGTTTATTTATTGTTAAGTTTTAAAAGTTCTTTGGATATTTAGTGTTTTGCAAATATTTCTCCTGTGCATTGCTTGCCTTGTTATGCTCTTAACAGTGACTTTCACAGAGAAGATATTAATTTTAATAAAGAGCAATTTATGCTTTTTTTTCAATGAATCGTGTTTTTGTTATTTTACACAAAAACTCATCACCAAAGCCAAACTCTTGCAACTATTTTTTCTCTTCTCTCCTAGAGGTTTTATAGTTTTCAAGTATACATTTAATGTATTATCTATCCATTTTGAGTTAATTTTTGTGAAATGCTTAAGATCTGTTCTACATTAAATTTGTGTGTGAGTGTGTATGTGTTTGGTTTTCTGTAGCTTGAATTTGATATGCCTAGATAGGCTGTAGTGAATTGAATGTCCCCCCAAAATCACTGAAGCTTGAATTTTGCCCCTAAGTTTTACATATTGGAAACTTGACCCCCGCTGTGTCTGTTGAAACATGTGGACTTGAAGAGGTGATTCTATTGTAGGACTATGCTGCAGTGAATGAATAAATAATGGTGGTCAGAGGTGTGGTTCAGAGGGCCTTAAAAGAAGAGCACATGAAAGGTTAGTCTCTCTCTCTCTGCTCCTCCGTTCTTGCCATGTGACACATCCCGCACTGCTGTAGAGTCACCTCACCAGGTGTGTTCCCTGGACTGTGGACTTCCCAGTCTCTGAAACTGTAAGCAATAAATAATTTCATTTTCTTATAAATTACCCAGTTCCAGGTGTTTTGTTATAAGCAATAGAAATGGACTAATACATAAGCTTTACTTTCTTTTTGGAAGGGGGGTAATTTATACTGCTTGGTGTTCTCTGGCCTTCCTGAACCTGTGGTTTAATGTCTGCCATTAATTTTGGGAAATTACTATTATTATTTCAAATAGTTCTTTTGCACAGTTCTCTATTTCTTCTTCTGATATACCAGTTGCCCATGTGTTAGACCTTTGAAATCATCTCACAGTTTTTGGATGTACTGTTTCTGGTGGGTTTTTAAATTTTTTTCTCTCTGTGTTTTTCAGTTTGGGAAGTTTTTATTGACTACTACCAGGCCATATCACATTCACTCATGAGCCCATCAGAACTTTCTTAATTTTTATTATAGTATTTTTTCTTTCTAGGATTTTCTTTTTATTCTTTCTTAGAGTTTCCAACTCTCTGCTTACATTACCCATATGTTCTTACATGCTGTCTACTTTTTCATTTAGAGACCTTACCATACTAATTATAGATATTTTAAATTCCTGACCTGATAACTCCCATATCTGTGTCATACATGAGCCTGGTTCTGATGCTTGTTTTGTCTTTTCAGACTGTGCTTTTACTTGCCTTTCTGTAGGCTTTGTTATATCTTGTTGAAAGCTGGACATGATGTGTCAGGTAATAGAAACTGAGTTAAATAGGGCTATGATGCTAGGTTTTTTGTTAATCTGATTAGGAGTTTAGCTGGGTTTGACAGTACCTGTAGGTGCCAGAGGATTCATATTCCTTCAGTATCATTGTCTTTTCTTTCCTGATAACTAAGGGCTTCCCTAGGGTCTCCTCCTTACATAAAGTCTGCATTTTGCAGTTCACTTTCAGCTGTATTTCATTGTTTTTTATCCTGGGGTCCTGTTAGTGTAGTGGTAAGGTGTGGGGGAGGGGAAGCATTCCGTAATCTTATGATTACATCTCAGTGTTTTGGTGGGACCTATGTCTCTGGGCTATGATCTTCACAAGTGTTTCTCCAGTAGCTTAGTTTTCTCTTTTTCCCCCTTGCTCTGACTGTCTTCCTTGGCTTCTGCATTATTAATCTATTTTCTTGAAACTATGACCCCTGATAACTATGTTTTTTTCCCTTTGGCTAGACAGAAAGGGTGGATGGGGCTGGATTGGGAAGAATGCCCTTTCTCCAGCTGATATAGTTTCTGGCAAATTCTTTTCCACAAGAGTGTAGTCCTGTCTTGTGGAGAAGACTCTTGCTAGATTTCACTATGAGAACCTGGTGTGGTTCCTGGAAGTAAAGCCCACAGATATGTGGGGTTCCCCCTAAGACTGTGGCCCCCAGGAATTTCTCATGATAGCCTATATTGTAGCCTCTAATAATTAATCAAAATTGCCATGTTGTAGATGTTTCCACCAGTTTATGGCTCCAATGGCTTCTACTCCAGGTAAGCAGATCTTGCCTATTGCTGTCTCTGTATTGGCCCATCTCTCTGGATTTTTAGGTGGTGGTTTGCCCTGTGAAATAAATTTCTCTGATGAGTTCAAGGAAAGTCATTGATTTTCTGTTTGTCCAACTTTTTCTTGTTTTAAGTGTAGGATGATAACTTCTAAGCTCTTTACATATCAGAGCTGAAACCAGAATTCTTTATTTTTTAAATTACATTTTTAGAATTATTAGTCCCATTGCTTTTCTAGTGATTTTTTTTTTTTTTCGTGACCGGTAAGGGGATCGCAACCCTTGGTGTGGTGTCACCTGCACCGCACTCAGCCAGTGAGCGCACCGGCCATCCCTATATAGGATCCGAACCCGCGGCGGGAGCATCACTGTGCTCCCAGCGCTGCACTCTCCCGAGTGCACCACGGGGCCAGCCCTCTAGTGATTTTTTAAAAAATTATATCTCAGGCATTGCATATAAATAAATTGTAGGTGCTCTAGATAATATCGTCTATCAGTGAGGGTTCGTTTTCCTATCCAGGGCATGCATGATGACCACCTAAATCCAGTTAAGATTATCTTGGGTCAGGGCTGGGTTGCAATTTTAGTAAGATTTGTTTCATACCTGTTTCTTGGGTATAGTGCTTCTAGGTTTTTCCTTTATCTTCTTGGCCTAGAATGTTCTGCCCTTCAGAAATTTTGAACTGAGCTTCTCAACCTTTTACTTTGAATAATTGAAATATCTGGCAAATGTCTTAAGGTGGGACCAGTCATGTGCTTTTTGTAGGCCCCCTCTTTACTGTGGGATGTTGTCTCCTTAGGGAGTCTGGGGGAGATTTTGCTCTGCTTTTATACCAGAGCCTCTCACCAGGCATAACTTTTCCAGACATTTGATTGAGATGTCTCTCTTTTCTTAGCTCTGAATGTTTTGCCCTTCAGAGTTTTTGAGCTTCACTCTGCCCTCACACAGGCTAAGACATGGCTGATGACTTGCAACAGAGGCAGTCTCTGTTGCACAGCTTCTCCTGCTACTGGGACTTAGTCTCTTAAACACTGAATTTACTGCAGAAATTTTCTGTATTTGTGTCTACATTCCCTAGTTTCCAGCGCTGCTGCAGAGCTCAGCAAACATACCATTGGGAAGATGTACTTGTTTGGGGGCTGTGCTAATTTCTGAGCCATTGTTTCACCCAGAAGTGATGCCCGAAGCCTACTGGCAGCATCCCTCCAGTCCATGTCCAGAACTGGCAAATATGCTAGGGTAAGAAAACAGTAAGCAATTACCATTTCACCTAGAAGGAACTCTTCTGTCTCTGGGCCTTTGGCTCTTCTAGTCTTTGCCATTTCCATAGCTCGCCAATCCTTAAATATATAAGTGGTATAATTTTTCTAATAAGAGAAATTAGAATTCTTTCATTTTGGCATTTGCCTGCATAATCCTAATTTATTGGTTCATCACATTAGCTGGGTATGTGCAATCACTCCCCATGTTTACTGCTGGACTGTCATGAAGAACAGGAATCCAATATCTGTATTTCAAACTTTGAAAGGTATAATAAGCATACATACATCTATGGTTCTTATGGGCATTTAAGGGAACACAGTAGAGGAGGATTCAGATCCATAAAGAGGAGCAGAAAGCACAATAAAAATTTACACGATATTACATGAAGCAAAAGAAAACTGGAGTATCCTGTGGGGCACTTTAATTAGAGCCCAGAAAATTGCAGTTTCTTTAGAAACAACACAAAGAACAGGAAACATCCAGTGTAGATTCACAAAGGACTGCTTAGAGGTATACCAAAAATATGCTGAAAATAGTAAACAGGGAGAAAAATTCAGAAATGAAAAAAAGTTAACTTCAAGATAATCTCAAAATATTTCAACATTATATAATACCAATCAGGTTGGCATGCTGCAGAAAAACCAGAAACCACCACTTCACTTTATCAACATCCCTGGCAAGGATGAGAGTGGCCAAGTCCTTGGGAAACCTGTGAAACAAATAGTATGCATGACTTCAGATTGGTTGGAGAGCAAGGTAGACAGGAGAAAGAGATGTATGAGTCTTTGCAAACGGTCTTTGTTCATTTTGGGGATTCCCTAGAGTTGAAATGTCCACCTGTCCAAAATATGGAGGTGTTTTACACATGCACATGTATTTGTGTGTGTGTTCTAAAGGAAAGGCCAAAGAACTGTGCATCACTAGTTTTAAACATAGACAAAGGCACTCTCCTTTCCAAACATGAATGAGAATAAATAATCTGACATATGTGTATGTGTACTTAGGGGTCCCAGGGACAGAGTATCTGAGATCAATAATGTCCTGGAAAATTCAAGGCAAATTTGGTTGCTGTGCTGGGGCAGGAGAGAAGACATGGACTCTGGAGTCAGATTTGGGTTCAAGTCCTGGCACCAGCCTTAACACATACAGGTGAGTAAGCAAGCTTCAGTCTTCTAACATGTACAGTGGAAGTAATAGTTATTTCAGAAAGCCTTGGTGGCAATTAAATTAGTAAGACATGATTAACATCAAGCACAATGTTGGGTACCTGGTAGGCCTTCCATAAATGATAGCTCTTATAATTACGTGGTATGCAGAGAACAGAAATGATCAGGTTGCGATTGGTAGGGGCATGACTGAAAGGTGATGTTTCAAGTTGAGGGAGAGAGGGGCAGCGGTGGAATGGGGAGCAAATAAAGTCACTTAGAGACTAGAGGTAGGGGGAGCAGAGTCAGTGGGTGAAGGAGTCTGGTGATGGTATTGCAAGAAAAAGTGCATTCTAGGAAGAGAAGAAAGATGACAAGTGCAGGGTCAGGTGGGAAGACTGATCAGCCTCCAAGGGGATTTCCTGAGTGTGGCCTCTTCTGGGTTCTTCTAGCTGCAACACAGTCTTCTCACCAATCACCATGTAGTCACAATAAATCTGGCAATCCAGCATTCCTACCTATGGCCAGGTCTCCTTGTTGCCTCCCATGAAGCTTGTCTAATAAGTTAAAGGATTCCTGTGTGAATTCCGTATGGTAAAGGTCATGTGTGACTCTTCACAAGCCACTAGACTCCTTTCTTCCACTACCCTTATTCATAAGACAAAGGGGTTGAGATTTTTTTTTTTTAACATATTTGCAAGGCTTAGAGTCCATGATGTTGAAGTTGAAGAAACACCTGATAATTTTTTTTTAAAAAGGAAGGTAGTAAGAAAAGAACTGCACAAGTGTAATATGCAAAAGGAGGGAAGACAAGTTGCCAGCGAATACTGTGAGAATAAGAAGAAAACAATGCAGGGGTCCGAGTGGGCTGCAGGCCAGACGTGCATTTCTTCATTTATGGCACTGCCGAGGAACAGAGGTAATTGGGCCTGGGGAATGGTGCTCAAGGAGGAAAAAGAGCTAACTCAGAACCTCACACACCTAAGTGGGAGGAGAATCTGAGGTACTTCCTCCTTACTAAGGAGAGATTCAGAATGTAAGTCACTTTTGCTTCCCTGGCTGAGAGGAGTTTTTCTTCCTCTATTTTTAGCCTTCAGCCAGGGATGATTGGGCTCACTGAGTGACTGACCTCTTAATTAAATTTACCTGATGAAGGAAACATTTTGTACTTAGTCAAACAGTGGATAAGGACAGGTTCTGAGAGCACACCATTGAGACAGAACAAACCTGCTTCCACTGAGGTCAGAAAATAATTCCAAGGAAAATCGAAAACAAATTGTTCAGAGTGGATGGGGGAAGGACCTACCAGATTTCCAGGAGCAGAAAGTTCTGTGTGTGACCCTAAATTAAAAAAAGATGTTGGCTGTGTAAGAATGTCAAGCTAAGGACATTTGGTCCTGCCTAGGGATGGGAAAGGGGGATATCAATCAATCAATCTATGAAATGCTTAAGGATTTACACTCCAGAGTTTCAATCCAGGGTTTCTAATGTGATTGGACTTCCTTCTCCCTCTCCCACTCCTATTTAGTAATTAAACACCATGTTTAGGCAGGAGGTCGAAATGGCAAATCGGATGGATGCTAACTAATGCTCTCTGGCCTAGAAACCTGTTGCAATGTACCTGCTGCGTGAGAAAGGGGGACAACCACCCCTTAGTTTATTTTTTGCTGTTTGGCTTTTCTATCCTGTGGGGAATAATCAGAATTGTTGCAAAGTGATGGTAACCAGATCCCTTCTGAACGGCCACAGGGAAGCTACACAGGGAATAACTGCTATAATTCTTTATTTTACTCCCTCCTGTGGTTGACAGATCCTAAGGTGACACCCAGTGATCCCTGTTTCCTGGCCTTTGTGTAATCCCCTCCCATTGAGTTTGGGTGGGACTTGCTTCTCATCAATAGAATAAGGCAAATGTGGTGGAATGTCTCTCCTGTGATTGCATTGTGTTATGCAAAACTCCAGCTTGCATACAGAATAACTCTTGCTCTCCTGTGGGCCTTGAAGAAGCAATCTACCATGCTGTGGACTGCCTGTGGAGAGGGCCACATGGCAGGAGACTGTGGGCACATCTAGGAGCTGTGGGTAGCCTCCAGCCAACAGCCAGCAAGGAACTACAGATCTCATTCCTGCAACTGCAAGAATATAAGTTCTGCCAACCACCTGCATGAGCTTGGAAGTGGATTCCTCTCCAGCCCAGCTTGCAGGTGAGAACACAGACCAGCTGACACCTGGATTGCAGCCTTGTAAGACCTGGAGCAGAGGACCTAGTTAAGCTGTGCTTGGACTCCTGAGCCTCAGAAACTGTGATAATAATTGGGCATTTATTTTAAACCACTAAGGCTGTGGTAATTCATTGTACAGCACAGAATACTAACACACCATCCCCAAACCCCCACCACCATATTCTACTTGGTAATTTTTACTCCCTCATGTTGAGAGTCGTCAAGGCCTTGGGAAATGGTGTCCTGCTCTCCCTGTCCTGTAGGCTGCCTAAGGCAGCATGTCTAAGTGGCTAGCCATGATGGGATGACCTTTGTTGAAACACATTTCGGATCTTCATGCACAGCCACAAATAGTGGCAGATATATGACACAAAGCTGAATGAATGCTGGGTTTCCTTTTGACATAGATTGATTTATTTCATCATCCTCTTATTGAGTCAGATCCTGGGCTAGGACCTCTGCAGAAATATTAATGGTTAAGACCAGATGCTTCCCGCAAAATTCAAGAATCCAGCTCAGGTGAGGAGTATTTAGATAAGTAGTCTCAATTTAAAGTACATCCGTGGTCCAGGCAACAAGGCAATCCAAGGAAAACATGTACTCAGCAAAGGTGCTTTTGTATTCATTCTTCTCTCAGCATCTTCTTTCCTATTTTGATCCCATGTGCTTGCTTGCTGTCTAGAGGTCAAGAGATCAAGAGGTCTTCTTGGCTTATCTGCATCTGAGCTGACTCTCTGCCCACTCCCTGATATTCTATATAATGAGTCAAAAATAGACCTCATTTCCTGTGTGAGCACTGGCTGATTTTAATGCTATTGTCAAATACTATGTGTTCTGTTTTCTACTTATTTCAGTACTCAGTAGTGCTCATTCTTTGCACAATTTTGTATTGAGTTAATATAGTCTTAGCACCACTGGTCTTTGCTTTCTGATTCCTTTTCCATTGCCTTAGTCTCCCTTTCTTCTCCTATGATCTGATGACTTCCTCTCTATCAAGTGATGATCACAAAAATAGCATCTGCTACAACAGCCATCTACTTTGACGCCCTCTTTCAAGTGGATCTATATATCCGTGATGCCTTTCCCTGGCGTACTTGCACAGTAAGCATTATTGTTGTGGATTACAAGGTTTGGTGACCATTTACTTGGGGTTGACCTATGGGAGGAGCTTTTGGAATGAGACTGAGAAGACCTCTTCAAATCTGATTTGCCTGTGTGTAAGACCAGCTCCCACAATGTAGTCCATGACTAGTACTATGTGAAATGCATAGAAATAATGCTGTCACATGTGCTTTAAAACAGTGGTTATCAACAGGGGTCATTTTGCCTCCTTCTGGACATTTGGCAATGTCTGGATACCTCTTTGGCTATTACAACTTGGGGTGTGTGTGGTTGTATTGGCATCTGGTGGGTTGAGGCCGCCGGGGTTACTGCTAAATCTCCCACTGTGCGTGGGACAGCCTCCCACAACAAAGAATTATCTAGCCCAAATCGTCATCAGTACTCAGGTTGAGAAACCCTGATTTAACAGACTCCAATGCGACGCCATATGTTTGGCAAAGAAAACAGCAGCAGCAACAAAAATACAAGAAGTGAGAATTCCCTCCATTTACCGCTTTATTTCCTTCAGACCCTCCTTCCTGCCTGGCCACAAATGAAGCTTAAAGAGAAACTATGGAGGCTAATTTTTTTTCCCCTTTGAGTTTCTGTTGGGTTTTTAAAATTCATCTTTACAGTTTCATCCTGAATGTGCACATTTGGATTCTGGATTAGAGAGAGATGATCTTTATTCATTTAAAAAGCAAACAGTGAGCACATGGTTCTCACATCTTGATTCTTCTCCCTGGGGTTATGTGACGAAAGCCAGGCCAGTTGTCTTACACACAAACACCAACATCTGCCTCCTGGATGAGGATTAGATTTTCTCTCCTCATCTACAGGAGAAAGAGGAAGCTGCTTTCTCACCCCTCAACAGGAGGGAGAAATACCTTTGTTTTTGGAGATGGGAGAGAAAGGATGTACTGGTTTGTCATTCTAGCCTTTTGAAAAGTAAATCCATGTCCTCCAGGGCCAGGTAAGCCCTGTGTCCAGCTTTTTTGACCTAGAGATGTCTCCAAGTACCCAGGACTCAGTTTCCCTAGAAATGCAAAGATATGTCTCCAGAGTTAAGTGAACCTCTCTGGAGTTTTTTCACTCTCTATGCAGATGTTAGTTAACATCTCAGGCTTTTTGTGAGCCCAGGACCCCAAATTTACAGACACGTTATTCAGAAGCAACTTCAGAAACAGAAATATTGTCTCTACAACTCAGAGTTTCCAAAGGCCCTGGGGACTTTGGGATGATTTAAAGAATCTTGACTATGCTTTTCCTTCTGTGACTACCCCATGTGAGGAGGCTTCTCCTGTCGCACAGAAAACCAGCATTGCTGCTTATCTAGAAAGCAGAAAGCATTCCTGTGCCATATTCAATAAAACTTGCCCACAAGTGTAATCAAGAAATCCTACTGAGTTAGGGGGAGCTATTGACTAAGGTGTTTCTCCTACCATTCTACCCTGTGGAGTTAACATACCCACCCAAAGGGTTATGTCACGGTAGGAATTGGACTCTGAGGCTAACTGGGGTGGATATACTTCTTAGTTCCCCTGAAACAGTCTTGGGGTGGTTGTCGATGGCACCTGAGTGACTGGCAGCTCTGTGTCCCCATAGTGGCAGCCCTGTCCTGAATATGGAAAGGAGGGACATCTGTCTGTGCTAGACTCTTTCTGCCATTGCCATCCACACAGCCCACACGGGCAGCAGCTCTACCCTCAAGGTCAGACAAGGGCCACTGTAGTGCACTCGTGGCATTTGGGGATTATTAACAATAATGATAAAAATGAAGGGAAAGCCATCCTACAATTCCTTCAAATAGCACTATTTGAGGATAAATGTGCTCTAAGTTATTTACAAAGGAAAAAATAATATTGTAAGTTGCTACTAAATACCTAGAATAGAGGGGACTAAACAGCAAACACTAGGAAGCAGGTGTTTGTAATTTATGAAATGAAGCTTCAAGTGAAACGTATGAAATTATCACCCACACTCTGTCTTGGAGGTTTAAGTACTCGCTGGGGAGAAATCGATGAGACCCCAGCAGCTGAGCTTGAATCCCGTGCTCCGGGCTGATCATCCCAAGTGTGAGGAGCCATTCACTCCAAGTCCGTCTTTCAGGAGGTTGGTGACAAAACAGACTGTCAGACTCTGGTCGTGGTACCAAGACCCTGTTCTCCAGAGAGTGACGAGACAATGGCAGTACATTATAAAGATCAGTTCTCAAGCATCTATTCTGAGTTTCTCTTGTGTGATAAGAAACTCATCCTGAAAATTTTTTTGAAGTAATAAGTAGATATTTTTTAAATGAATCCAATCTGACCTGAAGCTAAGGAAGACATAGATACAGTCATCATCAGACAGTATTTATCAAGCTTGTGATTGTCCTATCACTACATGAGTAAAGACAACTCAAGCCCTCTCTCTTGGGAACTTCTAGTCCATGACTGGCAGAAAAGCTACTAAAAGGGAAACCTGTGTATCTGCCTCTGGCATGTATTTTCAACAAGAAAACTTCCATTGCTTTAGGCTGGAGGGTGAAGTGTATTATTTGGAAAAGTTTAAAGACTAAAGGTTCCATTTCTCCAAGGGCAGTGGCGGTGTCCCTGCCTCAATTCGCTGTTAGGTGAGATGGCTTTAAGACTTTCCATTTCAACCAGGCTCAACTTGTAGCGCTCGGGATCCAAGGCTGAGGAAGTTGTCAGGGGTGAGGAGATGAGGAAGCCCTCTGGACTGCTCACCAGTCTTCTCTCAAGATCCCAAGTGCCGAAACCAAGTCACATTTGTGATAGCTGGGTATGTGATTGACCGAGGAGAAATCTAAGACAGGGATAAAATCTCCTGGTTGGTCTCAGGAGAACACAAAAACCTGTGTTACCTACTTGTAAATGAGCTTAAAGGTGTTCAGTAAGGTGCCCTGAGCTCATTTATTCAACAATCAATGAAGATTGACTTTCAACTGGGGGCTCAGGGGATGCATCTGTGAATTAGACAGATAAATCCCTTTCCTCACAGTTTGTAATACAATGGAGAAGAAAGACATTTGAAAGAAGGTGGAAACCCAAAAAGTGTCATGAGCACATAGGGAAAGAGCCAGCCTGCGTCAAGGCTGGGGGAAAGTCTCCCTGAAGCAGCACTGTCAGAACTGGAGCGTGAAGGTGGGACTAGCACAGCAAGGGGGCAGCTGAGACGTCAGCTGTGGTCCTGGGATATGCGCAGCAGGCTGAGGACCTCGAGCAAAGGCAGGCAAAACAGCTGAGGATTTCCTCTTTTGTCTCCTGTGGAAGCCATTTCACAGGAGGCAGCATTTTCTATATTTCTGTTTTTCCTTCTCCCCCCTTCCTTCCTTCCTTCCTCTCTCTCTCTCTTCCTTCCATCGTTCAGACTCATTCATACCCAGGAAGACTCAAACCTCTGGCCTTTCAACATTTGCTTAGAACTGCAGAGCAATCGGACGTCTGGCAAAAGATTGGACTTGGGGGAATAAAGAGACTGAAACTTTGGACCTGAGGATGAAGCCAGCACGCTGGTGAGAGGGATGGATAGAAACACGCTCCAGTTGTACATTATATTTTATTATATCTAGTAGCTGTTCATAAACAATTTTATGATTACTGTTGTGTGTTTGACCCTTGTCTGCTAATGATTGTGCCCGGTCTTGATAAAGCCTGATGATCCACCCCTTCCTGGGTCATGAAGGACGGGCTCTGGACCTGCTTGCCTGATACGAGAGTCACTGTTCTGGCGCCTGGAGGAGCAGTCCTCATTATGAAGTGGCGTCCATCTCTCTTTCCATTACATGCTCCCAATGCAGGTTTCCCAGGAGAAAAGTCTGGGCAAAGTGACTTCTCTCGTCCTCTTGCTCTGTGACCTTCTGACTCATGAGAATGAAGCTTTACTGGCTTCAGTGCTAAATTGGACATAAAGGAGGAAAATCTTGCAGACCTTGCACGGACTGTGGGATATCTCTGAAGGCACTCATGATGCTCAATGGGCCAGGTGAAATAGACCCAGCCCATTTTACAATGACTCTTTAATTAAGAGAGAAAATAGGTCACACTGATGCTTCAAAATATAGTGGCTTATAGAGATTCAAATAATGTATACCTCAGAATTTTGTGCTACAAAACAGTATCTTTTCATATAAGTTTGATGTGCCTACACTGATAAATACTATTAGCGGGCACATTCTTTGAGCCCTGGGATGTGGCTTAATGGTCCCAGGCACAGATTTTAATCAGTAATTTTGTGTCTTTGTGTGTGTGTGTAAGAAAGGTAAATGCAGGCTATTATTTCTATGGTCCCACATTAATGCTGACATGCCTTGTAAGAAATCTCATTATGTTTCTTATTTCAGAGTCAAAGTGCTCATGCTATAAAGAAGCTAAAATTTTACCTGTAGGAAAATTGGCACAATTTCTTATTTTACCATCCTCAGTGGCAAGCATAAAAAATGTACTTTCTGTTTGGGTAATTTTGCACAGCAGGAACTTTAAATTATTTACAGCTTTCCTTATCTGGAACCAGAGGAAACACACCAATTTTTCATGCCACAATTTATACTGTGAAATGTTCTTAGAAAAAAAAAGGGGGTAAATTACAGATGCATGCAAGAACCAAGGAGAGAACAAAGGAGAGTCAAAAATCAAGGGGTCTCTTTCTCTTGCTAAAACCAAGATGAGTAAGGAGACTCTGCTAATGGAGTAAACCCAGAGATGATTAGGAACTGTATTGTTCTTGGAGGCTTCTGCAAAATGTTCCCCAAACTGGTTGCTGTGAGAGGCTACACATTTGAATGAAGTAAACAGAACCTGGGTGTGAGATGGGAAGCAGTGTTGGACAGAGGTGCTGGCTGGTGGATAAGTTTGCACCGTGAAGGTTGGTCTGTGTCTTGTGGGAAATTCCAGCCAAAGGCTCGTGCTTTGGGAACTCTGTCCTTCCAGTTTCCCAGGTGTTAGCATGCCTGGAGAGGCAAAGGTAGCAAAAATGAATCTTCCTTTCTCTCATCTCAGCCCTGAGGTTTCCCCAGCCTTCTGATCATTCTTCCTTTCTTCTGAAGAACCTGTGTGCCTGGAGGCATCCACCAAATAGAGTTGCTAAGCATCATAGTAAGTTAACCAGTCTTAGTTCCCACTGCTGATTAAGAATTTCACAGCCTGAAAATGCATGGATCTCCTGTCAATTTAATGAGTGAGAATGGGTCCTTTATGGTTAAGTTTCTGGACCTGTGTGGCTGCTGTGTTAGGGCTCAGACCCTTTGAACCTGTTGTACAGGCTGGGTCACAGACCCCTCACATGCCAGGCTGGGTCACCAGACCACCCACATACAGGTTGCAAGCTAGGTAATTGGGAAAAGATCCTGGGAGTCATTGGCAGAGTTGACAGGTTCATTCTAGCACAAGCTCAGTCCTCAGCTTCCTTAGCAGCAGCAGCTTACAGAAGCCTCCAGCAGCAGTAGTGGTCCCCTCATGGACCCCCCAGGGGTGTCCCAGGGGCGGGGGAATACTATGGATCAGCGCCACTCATCCTTTATACTTAAATCCAATAACCCAGGAATGCCTGGGTGTACACGCGCAATTACATTAGACAATAACCAAGGAACACCTGGGAGCATGTGCACATTTACATCAAATGCTCGGCAAGATTCTGAACATCTGAGGGACCCTGACTATTTACATTTCAATTTCCCTACAGTGGCTAAAGACCTCACCTTACATCAGAGGGAGACATCTAAGGGACATTCTAATTCTATTAATTGACTCAGTTTAATTAAACATAACGGCAATAACAGCTGATATTCATTGATCAGGCCTCATGATGAATATCATGGGATTATCTCCTTTGATTCTTACCTCAATTAAGTACATAGACTAATACAAATTTTTCAGTTAGAGAAACTGAAGCTTGCACAGGTAGGAGAGGGTGTTGCCATGATTCACACTGGACGGTGACTGCAGAAACCACCCACACAGCTGCCCTGCTCTACTGAGTAACCAGCAAGCCCCCCTCACCTGGCAGTCATTGTTTGATGTAACGCATGATGCTCTCCCTTGCTACCTATTTATCCTGTTATTATCAATTGCAATGATACTATCAGTAAGAGCATTTATTGAGTATGTGATAATTCACAGGATGTTTTCTCATCTCAATTCTCTTTTGAGCATCACAACAATCTCATGGGTAGGCAGGACAAACGTTTTAGCCCTGTTTTATGGGAGAATAGCTTAACTCAGGAGGATATGCACAGGATTACTTGCCTAATGAGCAGGAGAACTAAAAAGAGTCCTCTGAACTGAAGGCTTAAGCATTTTGCCTGACATCATGGTCCTAGCATACTTCTCCTGTTCTAGGGCTTCTGTTCTTAGTCCTAAAAAACAACTTCCCCACCAGTAACACCTACAAACACTGGGGAAATAGGTTTACTGTCCCCTCGTCTTACCTTTCTTGATTAAAATGATTTTGCAAGTAAAATCATCTTCACTCTAGTTTGGCAATAGTAGGCATCAGGAGTCCAGCTAGGAGAGCACAGTGATGGGAAGCCAGGCGGCAGGAAAGGTGTCACAACGCCCAGCTCATTTCTGTTTGAGTCTCAAACTCCAGCCAGATGGTGTGCTGGGGCTCATGGAACAGAAGGCTTGAGTGACAAGAAACAAAAAAAGAAAAAGAAGAAAAAGATGCCATTGGCAAGTCTGGGGACAGACTCCCAGTGACTGAGAGGGATGAGTGCCATGCTGTGCATCATCAGAAAGGGACCAATACAGAGGCCGATGCCACTGAGTCAAAGGTAGTCTGGGGACTGGTGAATGGGGAGGAGAGGCAAAAGGCAAAGGAGAGGCACATGTCACCTTTGGAGGTAGGGCAACAGGAACTTCTTTGTGATTGTCATTGTGATAAGAGAGTCTTTGTTAGAATGACAGCAACTTCGACCAGGGATCAGTGAAGAAACCCAGCTGGGGGCCTGGAGATAGCCTCAAAGGTCAAGAGTGTGAACTTTGGAGCCATCAGAATCCCATCAGCACGGACTGGCTCTGTGATCTTGGCTGAGGAATTTACTAATACCCTTTGCTTCAAGTTGTCCATTGAAAAAGGGGGACAAGAATACTTAATTCATGAAATTGTTCTGAGAATTCCATGTGGCAATACACACAGAGAGCCTTGCAGAGTGCCTGGCACACACAGGAGGGTCAACAAAAGTTATTTCTGTCTTTCTTTTCCCTTCTTCAGCACACAACTGCCAGGAGTGAGCACCATAACTACATTCTAGGCCTGGGGTAGGTGGATTATTCCAAACCCGACAGTAGGTGCATTCAGGAACTTGCTTAGTAGGGGTCCTGGGAGAGCCAGGGATAGTGGGAGAACAGGGTGAGACTGTAGAAGCAGGGGAAAGACGGTACAGGTGAGAAGAAAAATATCTTTTCTGTGAGCAGTCTCCTGCTTCTGATCTCTATTGGCTGGGGAGAAGCAAAGACTAAATTAAAATCAATTCATTTTCATAACCCTAGGTAAGAAGGAAAATTTCTTTGAGCCTGTAACATGGTCTGGACTCCTCTCCTGGACAACTCTTACTAATAGGTGGCCCAGGAAGAACTCACCTCGTAAGAAGACTAATAAAAAACAAACACATTAGGATCTGTCTACAGGGACTTCAAGAGCAAGTGAGAAAAAATGGTAGGTCAAGAACACTCACCAGAAGAAAGTTTTTGTGAAACACATGAAAATTGAAGCTAAACATATCTACATATCTTTAAAAACTTATGAAATTTTAACTATCACCAACATAAAGCAAAAAGAAAAAAAAATCTAACATGCAAGAGCTCAGGGAAAAGAAGTAAGAGAAAGAAGGTGAAACATGATAGTAATAGAGTGGAGAGTACGCAAAATATTTTCCCAGTGTTTACAGGTATTACCAGGTATATTTTCCCAGTGTTCACAGGTGGGGAGGGGCAGGAGTGGTATACCACCATACTGCGAGCAGAGCTGTCTCCAACACTATGTAAACTATTTCAGGGCATTAAGAAATCTTACTGGGCAGCCCGTGGCTCATTTGGGAGAGTGCGGCGCTGGGAGTGCCGATGCCGCAGGTTTGGATCCTATATAGGGATGGCTGGTGTGCTCACTGGCTGAGCGTGGTGCGGACTACACCATGCTGAGGGTTGCGATCCCTTTACTGGTCAGAAAAAAAAAAAAAGAAATCTTAGTTTTTAAAAAATTGAATAGACATAGCTTTGCAATCGAAACCACAGGCAAATCTCACTTAGTAAACAGTATCCAGCAACACACTGAAAAAACTAATACGAAGAGTTTTATTCCCAGAATGCAAAGTTGTTTCAATATTAGGAAATGTTTTAGTAATGATTTATCACACTAACAGAGAAAGAAAACAAATTTATAACTTTCTTCTCAAATGCTGAAAAGCTTGATAAATTCAACATGTAAATTATTAAGAATAAGTACACATTTCTCATCAATATGAAATATGCATAGCATATAACAACTAAATGCAATCTGTGATCTCTGATTTGAAAAAAAAACCAACCATAAAAGCCATTTTTTGTGTGTGATGGCTGTATGCATTTTAAAGTGAGCTGGATAGTATAGTAGAATAATTATTAATTATGTCATGTGTGATAATGATTTTGTGTATATGTAGAAGAATATACTTATTTTTTGGAGCTCCACAATTTCTGTAATTTACTTTAAATCATTCAGCAAATATATATATACACAAACATATATATATTGCATATTTTAAAATTCTTATTATAAAATATTTTAAAAATGTCTATCTCAATCCAAAGGTCACTCTGTGATACTTAGAGAAACACTGGAAGCATCCCCATAAAGTCAAGAGTAAGACAAAAAATATTGAATATTGCCACTTGTATTTATTTTAATCTGGAGCTAATAGTCAATGCAATCAGATAGAAGAAAGAAATAAGTGGATAAAATATCACATTTTTATTAGGGAAAAAAGTAGGAAATCAAGATGAAACACTTGAACAGCAATTACAATAAGAGAATCCAGAATGTATCAGAATTGAGCTATTAAATATACAGATACCAATTGCTGTCTTACATGCAAACATCGAGAGGTACGGTGAATCAAAAGACCCATTTGTAATAGCAACAAAAACGTGACATAGGAGGGGATAAACTTAAGAAATGCTAAATATCATGATAAAGAAAACATTAAAACACCATGGAACAGTAAAACATGTAAACTTAATCAATAAAAACACATATACTGCTTGGACAAGAAAGATCATCTTTACAGAATTGTCAATTCTCCCTTTGTTAGTTTATACATTTAGTATTATCTCAATAGAGATCTAAGAATTTTTTGTGAAAGGAGGAATAAACAAGCTTTCTGGTAAAGAATTTTTACATGAAATTACAATAATTAGATCAATGAGGCCACACAGCCAGGCCAGCAACAGAACCAGCCAGACACCCAGGGAGTCCTGAGAGATGAGAGCTGTGAGCCCAGGCCCTAGCCCCTCTCCTGTCAGTGCACATCCAGGGGGCAATGGAACCTGCCGATGCCCGGGATCCTGAGATGGGGGACTGGGCCAGCCCCACCTCTGCCTGCAACCAGATCCTAAAATGTACTTATTAACCATGTGTGTTTCTTTGGGGTGTGTGACTTATCTGCTCATGTCCTTCACCAAATTTCTGCTTACATATTTCTAATTTATTTTTAAGAGATATTTTTGCAATAAGGATGTTAATCTTTGTGTGTGTTTTTTAAAAAAGTAGAGAGTCGAATAATGGTTACCAGAGGTGGGGAGGGGTGTGTGTGTGTGTGGAGAAGATTAGGGGTAAACTAATGGGGGCAAAACTATGCTATTTACCCTAAGTGAATCATTGTGCAGGATATGCATGTGTTGAAACACACCGTACCCCACAAAAATAAATATAAATAAAATTGAAAGAACAAAATCAATGAGATGTTGGTAGAAAAGGCAGATAAATTAAAGAGGTTCATAAATAGACCCAATCATATATAAGAATTTAAAAATCTTATTTTAAATTAAAGAGAAAAACATTAATTGTTAAATAAGGGGTGTGGAGATAAGTAGATAGTATTTGGAAAAGAACAAAATTTGTAAAAAAAAAATTAATAGCTTAAACTATAAAAACTATAAATATATTAAAAAGAAACAACAAAAGCATTAAAAGAAAATACAGGAATGAGTAATTCCTCTGTAAGCATTACACAGACCTAGACTGATAAATTTGATTACTTCAAGCCCTGACTTGGGGGGAAAATGTCACCACAAACAAATTCAAAATACAAATGACAATCTTGGCAAAAAATTTGCAATTTTTATCATGATCAATGGATTAATTTTGCTAGCAATCCAGTGGGAAAATACTTATAATAAAATAGAAAGTGAGCAAAGGGTACATAATACGTAGATATTTTCCGCCATCCCTTCACGCATAAATACAAATAGCTTATAGACACGTGAAAAATGCTGTTCCTCACTCAAACTAAGATTTCTGCACATTTGTGCTATACCACAATATTGTTGTTCACTTATCAGATTGGTGTGGATCAAGATAACAAACCTTGATGGGGGAGATATGCGGAAAGAGACATGCCTTTATATTGCAGCTGGCATGTCATAATTTGTTAAATTAGTTGCTGCCTTGACATCTATTTTTAGGCATGACAGAAGTTGAAACCCAGTCTCAGTGTACCAGTCACTTTTGGCCTAGTTACAAACTCCCCTTCCCATGTGGCTGCTTGTGATGTAGCCCTCTTGTTTTTCATCTCACTGACCCCAAATCCAACATATCCACAACTGCTGACAATGATAAAACAATGGTCAACACCAAAGTCACGTAGATAAGTACCCACCTTCCAGAGTGTTCTCTTTAGCCATCCACAACCTCTTTGGGAAAACCTAAAGGACAATGCCCAGGGACCTAGTAATTCTCTCTCTCTCTCTCTCGTTCTCAGTCCTCACATGCTGGCTAAGCTCCCTGCTACCTTCAGACTTCCCATTGGCCCCCCAATCCTCCCACACCTGCCAGCACCCCAACCTCTCTGGGATCTGTAAATATTAAGTTTCTCCTATTTCATGCATTTTGGTTTCACCTACTCATGTGTCTCATCTGACCAACACGCCTGAATCTAACTACCTCTCCCCCCCACCAAAGAAAAAAAAAAAAAAAAAAACTGGTCAGGGCTCTCCTAGAGTGATTATCTTGGCTTATGGCCGCTCTAGATAGAGTGATTTCAAGACCAAAGTAGAAAGAAACTATAACAAAAATCACAACATGGGAATTGTCACTTGCTACATTTTTTTTGAAGGTAAATTTGGCAATACTTATATAAAGTTTAATTATATTTAATTAAGTTATATTTCAGTATACTCATGATTATATATTTATAATGTTTAATATATCAATAACATTTATTAATAATATAGTAATATTATGTATCTATAATGTTTAATTATAAAATTAAAGTGAAGCTCTCCTTTGGCTTGAAAATTCTTCTGGTCATTTATCTACAAGTGTATTCATACATGTCCAAATTCATACCTGTACAAGGCCTTGCAGAATTTTTTTTAAATAATAGGAAAGCTAATAGGAAAAAAAACCCCACTTAAATCCCAAATACCTATTTTATGAAATGTTTAAATCCATTGTGATAAATTCATTTAGTGGCAGTTGTTAAAAAGGATGATGTAAGTCCTTAGCAGTGACATTGAAACATCTCCAAAATAAATAGTAAGTGAAAAAAAAAAAAGAGGAAAAATACTGTGCTCAGGAGGCTATTATGTGTAGAAATTTTCACTCCCACAATTTTCTTGTGTGTGTACAGAATATCCATTTCTGAGGGGATACTCAAACAGCTGGTAATAGTGCTTACATCTGGGGTGAACTTGCAAAACGGTGGTTGGAGAGAAACTTACATCCTACTGTGGAACATTTTCATCTTAAGTTTTCTATCATTTTCATGAAATACTTATTCAAATTATGAAGGCAGTTTTAAAAGTAATAATATAATAACAAACACTCAGAATTTACTATATGCCAGGCACTGTTCTGAGGACTTTTGATGTATCAATTTGTATCATCCTCACAATGGTGTTATGAGGTAGGTAGGATTAGTACAGATAATGAGAACAAAGAACAAGGCACACCATTCCTAAGTGGGGAAGCAGGACTGGAATTCTTCCAGCCATTTACCTTGGAATCTCTACCACACTGAATATGTTTGTAGAGGAGGCACAAGTAGAAAGGGAATCTTTCTATGGTAGACAATACAGATAAGAAAGGTTATAAAGGTGATGGAAAGGAAGTCCTAAATGGAGTGTGAGGGGATGGTATCTTGGACTCAATGGTACATCTTGTTCAAGATCTCATGTTAAATGTTCTTATCACAAAATAATAATAAATAGAGAGGGTGGGAGGAAACTTTTAGAGTTGATGACAGGTTTATGGCTTGGATTGTGGTGACAGTTTCATAGATGGTGTATATATCTCCAGACTCATTGAATCATATGCATCAGTTATGTGCAGCTTTTTGTATGTAAATCATGCTTCATTAAAGTGGGAAGGAGAAGAAGGAGAAGAACCTTCCTTGGTTGAGAAGGGAAGGACCTAGTAAAGACTGATACAGGTAGAATTAAATCAGTACGTGATAGTGGTTCCAGAAGGCTAGTCATGCAAATAAAAACCGCAATGAGATAACACTTTGCCCCAACTGGGATGGCAAGAATCCAAAAGACAGACAATAACTAGTGTTGGCAATGATGTGGAGAAACTGGAACATATATATTGCTGATGGGAATGAAAATGATGCAGCTGCTTTAGAAAACAATGTGGCAGGTACTCACATGGTTAAATGTACAGTTATCATATGACCTAGCAATTCCACTCTTAGGTGTATACCCAAGAAAAATAAAAGCATACATCCACATAAAAAAGAATGTTTATAGCAGCTTCATTTATAATAGCTGAAAAGTAGAAAAATCCAAACATTCATCAATTGATGACTAGATCAATTGGTATATCCATACAATGGAAGATTACTTGGCAATAAAAAGAATAAAGAACTGACACATGCTGCAACCTGGATGAACCTTAAAAAGATCCTACTGAGTGGGAGAAGCCAGTTACAAAAACCCCATGTTGTATGATTTATATGAAATGTCCAAAATAGGCAAATATATAGAGACATAAATAGATTAGTGGTTGCCTGGGGTTGAGGATAGGGGTTAAAGGGAAAATGGGGAGTGAGTACTTAATGGGTACAGGATTTCTGTCTTAATCACCTTGGGGTGCTATAACAAAATGCCATAGACTAGGTGGCTTAAACAACAAATTTATTTCTCACAGTTCTGGAGGCTGGGAAGTCTAAGATCAAGGTACTGGCAGATTCAGTTTCTGGTGAGGGTTCTTTTCCTGGTTTGCAGATGGCTGCCTTTTTGCTGTGTCCTCACATGGTGGAGAGAGAACAAGAAAGAGCAAACTCTCTGGTGTCTCTTTTCATAAGGGCACTAATTTCATCATGAGGGCTCCATTCTCCTGACCTCATCTAACCCTAATCACCTCCCAAAGGCCCCACATCCTAATACCATCACGTTGGGCATTAGGGCTTCAATATAAATTTTGGAGTGACACACAGATATATTACATAACAGTTTCTTTTTAGGTGATTAAAATGTTCTAAAATTGATTGAAGTGATGGTTACACAATTCTGGGAATATACTAAAACCATTGAATTGTATACTTCCAGTGTGTACATTGTATGCTATGTGAATTTTTTCTCCATAATGCCATCTCTGATCTCTCTGTGAAATGGAAGGTGAAGTTGTCCCTGAGAACCTGGGGAAAGCTGATGAGAGGGAGAAAAAGGTTTGAGACACTAATGTGGAGATGAAAGGGGATGTTGACCAGGGTCCCACAGAAGGATCACATGGCTGCAGTTTGAGGGTTCAGGTGAAAGTTTGTTGTCACACCAATCCTCGCAGATATATGGTTTCTCCAGCAGTCCTCAGCAGGCAAGATATATGAGTTTCCTCCTAGTTTTAAACAAACTCAAAGAGTACAGGGTTTTTTTTGACTTGCTTAATGCAGTGTCTCCACCTGCAGTGGGCTGGGGATGTTTGCAGAGATGGCTGGGTGGAGTTCTGCCTGAGGACCCTACGCCTCGATAGCAGTCATTGTGCCACTCCCACCAACCCCAGGGGCCCCCGCACCCTGGCTCTGCTGCATCAGTTTAAATTTCTTCCCTAGAGAAGTCAGCATAATTACAAAAATTTAGTATGCTCCAATTTTGTTCCTAGAGCTGTGTTACCCCTTTGCATAGATTTCAAAAAAAATGTTCACACCAAGAAGTATTGCAATGGCCACTTCATAGATAATGGGTCAAGTTTCGGAGGCGTTGGGTGACTTACTCAAGACCCTATGACTTGCAGGCTTTGAGCTCTGAGACTGGAGTGTGCCTGGCTCCCAGGCTGGTAGGGCTTTCCCCATCCCATGCCACCTCTTCATGCATTCATTAAACAGTTATTAATCACCTACATGTGCCAGGTACCAAGCTTGGTGAAGAAAATGCAGAGACGGCCTCAAGGAACTTGGCAGAGAGGCCCGGCCTTTCCCTGCAGCACCGGTCATGGCACACGGGCTGCATGGCAAGCAGGACCGTTTAATGAAGCTGTTTCATTTGTGGGACATTTTGACACAAACATTTGATGCCACTATTTGGCATTAGCTGGATGACCATTCCTGGACCTGACAACACCTCTAACTCCCACCTTTGCTAAATGGTGTTTCCATTTTCTATTGTAGCATTTTCTGTGTTTCTTTTCTTTATTTTATCCTGAGGTTTTTAAAAAATTTGTTAAAACTGTATTCACTTCTAAGGAATGTTAGTACAGTCACTCCAAATCATACTTTTTAAGGGGGTTTTTGTGTTATTAAATGTATTACAGAGAGTTTGGTGAGGAAACTTGTTCACTGAATGAAGGACTTCCTGTCATATTTAGACTCAGAATAAAAAACCATCTTGTGGCACAAATTTGTTTTCCTTCTTATTTCTCAGGCCCAGTAGTTAAAATTTATATAGATTCCATCAAAAAGTGAGCATAATTGTGAAGCCTACACAAATCAGGGGTTTAGTCCATAGGTGATTTTCTGAGGGGTTTAATTGTATTCATTTTTAGGCAGTATATTCACAAGGCACAGTGTTTAGAAAATACAAAAAAGGGTGAGAAATAGTCCTCTATTTCTCTTTTCCTGCCCGCAACTTCCTTCCTTAGAGGCAACCAAGATTACCAGAGTCTGGCCAGAGCTATACACACATGTTCAAACAAATGGTTATGTGTGTGTGGGTATATATATTATATGCATCAATTAATATAGATATAATGTAAATATATAATATATACTATGAACATAGATTATGTATTTTTGCATGGATGGTAGCAACTATACACATTGCATCATGCTTTGCTTATAAAAGTCTTTTCCTGAATCCTGCTGTAATAAGAAATCTTCCACAAACTGATATCATGTGATCTAAGATGTCTTCTTAATGACACACTATTATTTTATATGCCACTAAGAAAGAGAAAAAATACCACCAATTAAAACATGTCAAGCACTGATTGTAAAACTCATCCCAATTTCCAAGATACATATATTGGCACCCAAGGCTGTAGGATAAATTCCCAGAAGTGGAACTCTAAGTTCAAAATGTAGGTGTATTTGTAACTTTTAAATACCTAATTGAGCCACAGAAGCTCTGCCAATTTACACTTGAACTAGCCAATTATAAAAATACCCATTTCTCCTCATCTTGTCAAATTCAGTGTGCAACAAACTTATTTTTAATCTGATGATAAAAAATGGTATCTCAAAGTATTTCATTTTCCACTTTTTTCTTATAAAGAGTGACACTGAATGTCACTTAAGATCCATTTGAATTTTCTTTTCTGAGAACTGAGATTCTTTGCTTTTTATATGGATTTATAGGTGCTTTTTTACTTTCAGGAAGTTAGTTCTTTGTGATATGTGTTAAAAAACTTTTTAGAGTTTCTATTTATCTTTTACTTTTATTGTGGTGTTTTGCTATGCAAATTTTAAAAATATGAATGTGATCACATTTACCCATTTTCTCTTTTATTGTTTTTAGGTGTCATGTCATACTTAAAAAAGTCTTTTAAACTTCAGGATAATTAAAAACAATTGATCCATACTTATTGATGATACTTTTAGTTTCCATATTTTGTAAATTTTAAAAAACTTTTCTGGAAATTGCTTTGATTTATGGTTTTAAGTATAGATTTGTAATATTGTTTTCTGATGGCTGTAAAGTTTCCCCTGTATGAAATATCACCATAAACATAAAATAAATTTCCACAAGCATTTGGATCTATTTTTAGACTTATTTTTATTTTTATTATTTTTTTATTTTTATTTTTATTTTGCCAATGTACAATGTTGTTAGTTATTGTGTCCCATCACCAAAACCTCCCTCCCTCCTCCCTCTCCCCC
>NW_007726778.1:525444-570116 GCF_000696425.1 Galeopterus variegatus | reverse complement strand
CAAGCCAAGGGTTACGATCCCCTTACTGGTCGAAAAAAAAAAAAACAAAAAAAACAAATAGACTTTGAACAGCTTAATTTTCGAATTCTTAGATTTGCAAATGCAGATGTTTCCTGGTGACAAAGCCTCGGCTGGCATGGTGGGAGAGGCTTACCACTGGGATGGCTGGTCCCTTCAATCACCTCCATGGCCCCCCTTACATTGCAGAGTGCAGAGTTTGGCATGGACTAGAAATTATGCTATATTGAGCAGTTAGTGGCTTTTAGCTTTGCAAAGAGCTTTGATATGCACTATGCTATTTGCCCCTTGCAGCATTCCTACAGGTGGCAAGAGGCAGATGGTGAAACGCCTGATTCTCAAATAAAGAAGTGGAGGTGCAAAGGACCAGGTGATTTGTCCAAGCTGATATATGATGTGTGGGGGTGAAGCCAGGCTGAAATCCATGTCTTTTGACTCAATTTGATGTTCTTTCCTTCCCTATAATACATTGACTTTTGGGTAAACCAGTAAATGACATATTTTTCACAAGAGGAAACTACTCCTAGAAACTTGATAATTATTCCCTTTTTTGTGTAGTGGTTGTCTATTCAGATTCTTTCATTGCCCCTTTTTCTTATTTGTAAATGAGCTTCACTCCTGGCAATAAGGGGAATCCGTGGTACAGAAGAAAGTGAATCAAATGACAGATATCCTTAGGATTTCGGAAATAGTGTTTTTCTGTGCCAAAATAAATAAAAATTTTATTTTTGTTGCATCACCTTATTCATTAATTCAACAAACATTATTGAACATCTACCATACAAGAGGTATGGCACTGGTCAAAACAGTTAAAGTCCCTGTTTTCCAAGAATTACATTCTAATAATCGTTGCATAGCATAAGGATAGCTATTACTTTTTATAAGGGCCACGAAGAATCTTAAAGTGCTTTTGTAATCATCAAAAGGCGGAGCCTCTGCTACTCATATGGCATTTTTAGGTGAATTAGAAAAAATACATCCCTTCCAGGAGGAGAGAGCCCCACAGGCCCAGAGCTTAGCAAAGAGAGGGCACCTTTGTGCAAATCAGAAAAAAACACGGCTTCCTGTCTGCACATGCATCCCCAGGGCTCACAGCCTGGAGAGAGGAGCATAGATGGATTTCAGCCTCATGTGCCCATGGACAGCAAACAATCTGCTCAATCAGAGGTGGTGGCCCCGCCAACATTTGTATTGCATCAAATGAGTTTTACTTCATTCTAGGACCTTAAGAGATGAAATTCAGGCAAGATCATTCTTAAAGCAGAATACTACTCAGTGAGCCCTGAATCAATAATTTTGAAATCAACAATTATTTGAGGACTGAGTAGGAAAACTCAGAAGTTGTGATCTCTGTCTTTACAGAGGTGGTATAGAAGTAGAGAATGGTATAAGACAGAAAAACCTACAAAATGGATAAACCAAACAAGACAGGAAGCCAATCGAGTCCTCCACCAATTAGGAAGAAAATGAGATCTCAGTGGGACCTGAAGTGGTCTCCTGCTCATCTCTTTATTAATTCAACATTCATTCAGATGCTGTAAGTGCCAGGCACCAGGAACTCGGAGAGTCTCTGAATGGGGTCAACCATCCACTCAGGAACACAGACATAGGCACAAAAATCTCATTCTTGAAGGTTGGGAAGAATTCAATAACTAGAAGTGCAGGAAGGGCCTGCTCAGGCTGGGAAGTGACCACACCAAAAGCAGAAATAACAGGTCTACTTAGTGCAGCTGAGAAGAGAGTGCTTTGGATGAGTTGTAAAAAGTGAATACTGGGAAATAGATCTGGAAAGGCAGCTGGGGAAAGCTAACCCCACATCTCGTTGTCAGACAGAGTTAGTGCCTCTTTCCCACTACTAGAAGTGCAGGAAGGGCCTGCTCAGGCTGGGAAGTGACCACACCAAAAGCAGAAATAACTGGTCTACTTAGTGCAGCTGAGAAGAGAGTGCTTTGGATGAGTTGTAAAAAGTGAATACTGGGAAATAGGTCTGGAAAGGCAGCTGGGGAAAGCTAACCCCACATCTCGTTGTCAGACAGAGTTAGTGCCTCCTTCCCACCTGTTGCCTTACCATCCTGGAAATTCCTCTGCTATAGGACTTATCTCTTGATGTGTACTTATTTGTTCATTTCTGTCAATTATCTAGGCAACTGCAAAATTCTAGAGGTCAGAAACCATGTCTCACTTGCTTTTGGTTCTCTGCATTTAGCTTGATAGATGGGAGGTACTCAAAACAATGGGTGGATGGATGAGGAGCGCACACGCCTACCCTTCTATGCCCAAACCTTCTAGGAAGCTGCCTTCACCACTTCATGCCATGTGTTCCTCTACCCTAAAACTCCTTTTTCATTATAGTATCAAATAGAGCTGAAGAATATTTTCTCTGGAGTAAGACTACTGCTTTACTATCAGTGTAATTTTGGGCAAATTATACCAACATTTTGTGCCTCAGTTTTCTCATCTGTTAAATGAGATTGTTGTGAGGATTAAAGATGTTTATACATTGAGGTAGACAGAAAATAATGTCCTCACCCTCTCAAACTGTCCATATCCTAATTCTTAGAACCTGCAGATATGTAACATGGCAAAAGAGAATTAAGGTTGCAGATAGAATAAATGTTGCTAATCAGCTGACCTTAGCATTGGGGGAGTAGCCTTAGTCATCCAGAAGGTCATAATATAATCACAGGGGTCTATTAAAATGAAGTAAAAAGGCTGAAGAGTCGGAGAGAAAGTGGTATGATAATGGAAATGGGGTAAGAGAGATGCCAGGTTGCTGCTTTGAAGATGGAGGAAGGGGCCATGTGTCAAGGAAGGCCAGTGGCCTCTAGAAGGTGGAAAACAAGAAAATACATTCTCACCTGTGGTTTCCAGAAAGGAATATACTTTTGTTGACACCTTGATTTTAGCTCAGTGAGACCCATTTTGCACTTCTGTCCTCTAACAGTATAAGATAATGTATTTGTGTTGTTTAAGCCACTAAGTTTGTGGAAATTTGTTATAGCAGCAAGAGGAAACTAATACACATGTAAAAGCACTTATGGTGCCTAGCTACACTAAGCACTCAATCGCATTAACCATTATTATTTCTTAGCACTATATTGTCTTAGTACAAATGGTCTCGTTTTAAACTTATTTCATATGTTTAAGTAATATGTGTCCCCAACAAGATTTAAATTCCTTTTAAATTTAAAAAGGAAGCAGAGATTTTCTTTTCTTTTCTTGTATATTCCTAGCACAAGACTGACATAAAGAAACTATTCAATGAATACTTATGGTTATTAAATTGTGCAAGAGAGAAATAAGTTATTAATATGAAAGTTAAGAGATTGGAGTTGTGAGACACTGGGTTATTGCAAATTCTTCCCCACACTCGCTGGATGAACTTGGACAAGGCTTGGAATCCTATTTTGCTTTGGTTTCTTGCTGGTCAGAATCTATTCTCACTCTACTATTCTGACTCTAAGCTTTCTAGATTCAGAGACACCGCTAAACTGTTTGATTTGTTCTTGCCTCTCTTAATTCAGACATGCAGAAATGGGGTAAGAAGATAACATTTCTGTTCATTGAAACCTCACAGAGATTTATGTTAAAGAGTATTTTACTCTATGCAGTAAATTGTAGTGATGCAGAAGTCAGCTTCACCTGTCCTACAGTGGAAAGGTCATGCCAACTGAAAGGTATTTTCTAGAAGTACCAAATGATATCATTCAGAATGGAAATATATTAATTATCAAAATTACAGTGGAGCCACTTCTTGGTGCAATACCACTCCCTATATCTGGCTAGAGAAATCAATTTAGCAAATATTCTCCTTGTTAAGTAATCATCACTTTATGTATGGGAAAGTTGCATTGTTTTAAGAACTTTATTGGGTGTCCTTTTTTCAAACCATCTACTTTATTCCATTATTTGAATTCATCCTATAGAATACAAATATACTTGATTGTGTGCAGGCATGAACATATAGATACAGAATGTGTGCTAGAAAAGCTCCCCTCTTTGCAACAGAAGAGAAAAAAATCACAGAAACTCAGACCCATCATTAGATAGATCTCCTAATCTTTATCTCTAGTAGTTCAGTCAGACGAGCTAATACCATGATGATGGCTTTGAAATCTCTTAGGAATTGGATGAGGAGAAGCGATAGTGATGAACTCCCAGCTAATAAACACAGAGTGCTTATTTCGGCAGAATGATCAATTTCTAGATGTCCTGAGGCTTGTCTGATACAGCTGATTTACTCATCCTCACTTACCTCACTAATAAAGCTGAAGTTCACCATCAGATTACAGAGGTGCCTGGGATTTCTTAAAGGGGCAGGAAAGCCAAGGTAGCATTCATCACCCCACTCTAAGCATTGAACCCCGTCCACAGTCATTGGAACCCCAGCTGCCTTCCTCGGCTGATGTTCTGCTCTCAGTAAACTTTGGGCTAGTACAGTAATACAGACAATTAATTTGTTATCTTGTTAGTGGAAATTTAATGCGATGATCGAAAAGGACTCTCACATATTGTGATAAACTTTAGTGCCTCCGGGCGGCTCCCCTCGCATTGGGCTCATTTCACATCTCATCCATTATGTAAATGAGATTTGAAAATAGTTGAATTTCACTAACGTAGCTCAACTCTGATGGATTGGAGAGAGTCAGTCCTACTGAAACTAATGAGGTTAAATGCTTCTCAACATTTCTTTCTACTTGGTTGATTCCACAAGCCTCTGTTCAAGAAATGGATGAGGTGCATTTTTTTTTCAACCATACCCTAAGTTGATTTCACTGTTGCCTAGTCCCAAAGTAGTCCCAAATAAGTTTGGTTAGGATTATGCCTGTGCTGGTTCCATCCACTGTAGGGTGCACAGGGCTCATGCAAAGCATGCCGTCCTGTTATAGCAAGACCAATAACATGATTAAAGATAAAGTCAGCCAGAGAAGAGTGGGGGGAAATTTCCAGAAGTGGAAAATGGAGATGAAGTGCCCTTGGTGGAGCTTGAGATCAGAGGGTAAACTGTCACTGGGGTGGAGGGATGGAGCTGGCAAAGAGACTACTGAATTTGATTCAAAGTTTCACAGGGAGTCCAATCCGGTTACTGAGGGCCTAGTCTAGAGATAGGGATGACAAACAAGAACTTCTGAACTCTGGATTTCATTTGGAAGCCCAAGAACTGGGAGTTTCAAAGACTGGAGGCAGGATGTTATTTAAAAAAGGAATAAACATTTCAGGAGACGCAGCCTCAAGTATTCAGGGTCATGGAACCAGGGAGGTGAGTATGAGATGCTAGTTCAGAGTTAATAATGATGGTGAAATTTTTCAGTCTTTATCTTATTTTACTTACTTTATTTTTAAAATTTATTTCTTTTTAAATTGACATGTATTGATTGTACTCATTTGTGGAGTACAGATTGTAGTTCAATACATATATACAATGTTTGAGATCAAATCAGGGTAATTAGCATATTCACCATTGCAAAAATGTATTGTTTCTTTGTGATGAGAACATTTGAGCTACCCTCTTCTAGCCATTTGAGAACATACAGTAAGTTATTGTTAACTAACCAAGTAGATACCTGGCACTGCTGTACACCACTAGAACTTATTTCTCCTGTCTAGCTGTAATTTTGCATCCATTAAGCAACCTCTCTCCCTATCCTCTCTCCGCCCTCCCCTTCCCAACCTCTAGTCAGTCTTTATTTTTAAAAGGGGGTAACAGTTGAATGGAGGAAAGCAAAGCAACAACGTAAAGACATAAACATTCTGTATAAGAATCAGAATCCAAATGTGTTAGCCAGTAATTGGGAAATAGACTACATACAAAGAGAGTAGTTTTAAGCTGGTGAATGAGGCTGTGACCCTGGCACCAGATGATCTTTCGTTTAAATCCCAGCTCTATCACTTAACTCCGTATTTGACCTTGTTCAAGTGATTTAACCTCTTAAAGCTTGTTTCTTTATTTTTAAAGAAAACTTTAATAAGCCACCTACCTCAGAGGGCTCTCATGAGTATTAAATGAGATAACGCCCGTAAAATGCTTAGTACAGTGGCTGGCACAGAGAGCATGCTCAGAATAGGCCAACCAGGAACAAGTCCAGGAAACTTTGTATATTTCAAAAGTGATTGATAACGCCCGTAAAATGCTTAGTACAGTGGCTGGCACAGAGAGCATGCTCAGAATAGGCCAGCCAGGAACAAGTCCAGGAAACTTTGTATATTTCAAAAGTGATCAGGATGGAGGC
Source organism: Galeopterus variegatus (assembly GCF_000696425.1). Classification (NCBI taxonomy): domain Eukaryota; kingdom Metazoa; phylum Chordata; class Mammalia; order Dermoptera; family Cynocephalidae; genus Galeopterus; species Galeopterus variegatus. Next base: position 563,868 of record NW_007726778.1, on the reverse strand, counting down.
TACCAGATGCCTGACTGAAGGGCTCCAAATTTGGAGGAGATGTTGTTGGCTGCTCCATCTTTGCCATTCCAACTAATTACCACTCTGAAAGCTGAGACCCCAGTAAGTGAAGTTTGTCAACCCCTAAATATTCAACTTGATACTACATTCTCAATAAATTATTGGGGGCTGACAACAGAGAAACAGTTTTATTCATGCGTTAATTTATTCAGCAAAAGTTTCAGTGCCTACTGTGAACGCAGCAACTCCAGGCCCTTTGGGGGAACCTTAAAGTATAAGAAACAGTCCAGTCTTTGGGTAGCTACATATCTAGTTGAAGAAACAAGATGCAGCAACAAGAAATTTAAATAAAAAGAACAATCTCCCTTGAGCTGAAAGACCACCCACACCACTTTACATTGCACCTGGGACCATGCTAGAGATTTTTTGGGGCGATTTTAACTAGCATATATTCTAGCACAATAGTTAAAATGGAATTTATTTACTGTATAACTCAGATACAAACATAAATAATTGATCTGGTTGATAAAGAATCAAAATTTGTTAATATAGATACCATAGTAAAAGTAACAAGGTAACCAGTATGATAATTTTTATGGAAAAACAGCATTTCCAAGTGGATAAAAGGGTGAGCTCTGAGCCCACATTCCCAGTGTTCAAATCACAGCTCTACAAACTCCAGGTTATCTGAACCTGGACAAGCTCTTTAACCTCCCTGGGCTTCATTTTTCTCATCAATAATGGGATCTATCCTCCAGGTTTAAATATGAGGCTACAAAGACAGAAAGATAAATTTCCATCCTCAAAGTGCAGGAGGCAAACATGTAAATGCTAATTTTAGTACTCTGTGATAAGGACCACAGGGTCAGGTATGAAAGCTATGACTACCCAAGAGCATGCGTGACTTCCCTTTTGGGGCAGGAATGACATCACTGAGGAGGGGACATTTCAGTTGGGTCTTAAGCAATTTAGAAGTATTGGCTAAAAGGGGATGAAAGAAATTCCAGGAAGAAAGAGAAGCAGGTGCAAGGGCATCAAGCAGAAAATAGAATGGTGTGTTTGAGGAAAGGCAGGAGGTTTTGTGTGGCTAGAGTGCAAGTTTTTAGGGAGGGTGGGTGAAGTGTAACAGAAGATGGGGTCTGGGACAGGGTGGGGAATGGTGCTATGTACCTGTGGGTAATGTAGAATCATGAGGGATTTCCATGCAGACATACAAACACTCGCGCATGGAGAAGAGGTGGCTTGTCCTTTATGTGCACAACTTGGATTACAAGGAACAAAAGCTGCTCCCAGTGGGTTTAGAGAAGGTGGCCAACAGATGATAAGATGTTTTTAAATCAAGAGTAGAAACTGAACCTTTGATATGGAATGGTTAAGCAGTGTGCCCTACTGTACACAATTCCTACTTGACTCTCTCCCTCTTTCCTCAATATTTATTGGACAAATTCTGTATTAGAAGTTCCTTCCTAAGCACTGCAGGGGACACACTGATAAGTAAGTTATGGCTCTTGCTCAGAAGATACCTAAACCCATGTACAAATGATATTTTTGTGGATCAACTTTTATTTTGTTCATTAGGACACTTCAATATTTAGGGAAAGCTAGAAGCGAGGGCTTTTAGAATGTTATGTTTTCAAGAAGGTAAGTTCCTCCTTAATATATGTGTTCTGCAAGTGTGGGTTTTTGTATATTTGCACTGGGATTTTCAATTTTTCTTTTGTCTTCATGGGCTAAGCATTTGACATAGTTTTTGAAAGACTTTATTCCCAACCTAAAATCTTCTATAGATGCTCAGTCTCAGATTATTAAAGAAGCTTTGAAGAAAGAAAAGGAAAAGGGAGGTTTGGGGAGAGAAGAGAAAACAACTGAATAATGATGACTGAGAGTGGACATTTTATTGGTCTAAGAGGACAGATATGCAGATAGAAGCCACGCAGATAGCTTAACCAGGAGAACAGAGATGGGAGGCAGAGGCTTCAGACCACGCTGGGGGACCAGTGTCACTTTCTGAAGAAGGATGTGAAAAACAGCTCTGAAACATAGCATCCTAATAACTGGTTAAAAAATAGTCATGATAGTTATCAGTTGGCATACTTACCCCAACCTAAATTGATTTACTAAATTCAAATTTTGTGGCTTGTTTAATTTGTAAACTGAAGTCAGCCGAGCAAGTTATAGATACCACTGCATTGATATGTGCTGGGAATATTCATGTATTTATTAACTTATCCATTCATTAAAAAAAATCTATGGAGCATCTACAATGAACAAGAGACTTTGGCAGACCTTGGTAAAACAGCATTGCTGAACACCATAGAGATGGGGAAGAATTAGTATAATAATTGAGGAAGGGCAGTGATGATTATCACTGTAACTAAAGACAAGCCACACAAATTGAATTTCTGACCACTGAAGAAACAAGAATATTGTACACTGAGATGAATTCTACACAGAAACACCCCACTTTTGTGGATGAATATGCAATAGAGAATGAGCCACATTACACTGACGTTGTCTGGAATGTTTTGCACACTGGCCCAGTGATTCATTTAGAGACCATGCTGGGCAGGAGTGTCTCCACACAGTAGTGACTTCATGTGTTCACTGCACAGCTTATGGTCATGAAGGAAAGCTGCAGGGTGGGGGCAGGTAGTTAGAAGATGGGATTTCCAGGTTCACTTATCTTTAGCTCTATGACTCTGAGAATGTCATTTCCTCTTTTTCTCTTGAGTTTCTTTATGGTTGTCTCTAATTCCTTCTGATTCTGCATCTTGGGTAGATAGAAGAGTTTCCTCTGATCTTAAGCAGTAGGGAAATCACTTGGCCATCCTAAGGAAAGATCTGAGAGCCAAATATGGAAAGCAATTCTCTTTTTGAGAAGACCACAGACATCTCATTTTTTCAGAATAAACCAAATAAAGTGCCATAGTTATTGGACATGGAAAGGCCTGGGAAACTGTCAGGTCTGGACTGGTCTAGGTCTTTCTATCATGTCGGCGTGGGTGCCCCATGGTAGCAATGACTCAGAAAGGCATCCTTAGAGCTGCCTTACAGGGGTAACTACTTTTTAACAAAGTCCTTTTGGTTATTTCAGGACCATCTAATGTCCATGGTTGAAGACCAAACGATTGCAAGTGTCACTTTTAATGTAAACCTCCCACAACCCCGTGAGGTAGATAATATATAATATAACCATATTTTATATATGAGGAGAATGAGGCTGAAATATTAAGAAACACTCAGAGTCTCACAATAAATATCACCAAGAATTTGAACCCAACACTCTTCTGTCAGGTGCTTTCCCTTCCATGGCCTTCCTTTCCCGTGGCTACTAGAAATACAGATTAACACCGAACTCCCAAAACTGACAGAAAGAATGAGAGGCATTTCTTATGCACATCCTTTAGGCAGACCTGTAGGAGAAGGAGACTTGTCAACAAACGACTTGTTTCTTAATTCTGTCTAGTTAGCCCCAACTAAGTTCAAGTAGGTAATGGCCTCATGTGGGGTTAAGAAGTTGCAGAACCTGTTGGAAAAAACTAATTCTGATTGAATATGCAATTAGGCCACAACTAGGGAAAATCTCGATGAGCTCAGAGCTAAGAAATAACCACCAGGTTTGACCTGAATCTGAGAATTAAGCTTCCCTAGGAGAAGAAAGGAGGTTGAGACCAGGATTCAGGAAGCAAACAGAATGGTCAAGAAGGGCCAATGAAACAAATACAAGACTTTAAAAAAGATGTTTAAAAAAATTCTCTCATGAAAAAAAGATAAGTATGTGAGAAAATGAATATGTTAATTGGCTGGATTTAGCCATTCCACAACGTATACATATTTCGAAACAACATGTTGTACAGGATAAATATATACAATTTTTATTTGACAAGTGCAAGAAAAGAAAAATCTCGGACTATATTTCCCAAACCTGGAAATTATTATATTTCCCAACTAATAAACCTGACAGCAAAACATTATTTTTCCAGCCTTGGTTATGTAATAAATGGAATGTGTTTGTTTTCATAAGCACCGTTTTTTAAATAATCAAAGTTATCTGAGGGCAGACCTTCCTCAAGCCAGGAATTTGCTTCAAGAACACCAGCATAGAGAGTTGCTGGGGTCTAGGTTTGGGCAAGTGGGGACTCCCTCGCTCCACTGGTCTCATCAAAGGCTTGACTGTTATTAAAGTGGATTGGGGGTGCCAATACAGTTGTCTTCCAGTGATCCTTTCAACATTTCTTATCAGGACAGAGTTGCTGGGGTCTAGGTTTGGGCAAGTGGGGACTCCCTCGCTCCACTGGTCTCATCAAAAGCTTGACTGTTATTAAAGTGGATTGGGGGTGCCAATACAGTTGTCTTCCAGTGATCCTTTCAACATTTCTTATCAGGAGCCTGTACTCTCCTCCTCACCTCCAGACCAGTGCCTCCTCTCTGCCATCCTAGGTTAGTTCCTGCTCATTTCTATCAGTCCAAACTCAAGCAGCAGGCACCTACCTTACTCAGAACATCCACATCCTTCACCTTGCAGAGAGCACCTGCCCACACCATAGTTCTGCTACTTTGCTTACATTCAATTTAACACTTAGCAGATGACATTTCAAACACATAGAATCAGTCAGATATATGTTCAATCACTGCTCTGCTTTGAGCAGACAAATTAACTTAAGCTTTATATCCCCTGTTTGTAAAATGGGAATAAGAAGAGATACCTTAAGAAATTTTCTGTGAATCTTAAATGAGGTAAAAATCTATCAAGTACCTAGCAAACCTCCTGGCTCCTAATAGGCATACTGTTATTAACATTATTGTTATTATATACACAGTAATCTTGACTTCCCAATATGATAGTAAGTTGAGAAAAGAATCCGTGTACTGTATTTCTCATGTGTTTCCCACAGTGTCCACCCATAAAAGGGTTAGCAAGAAATCACATGATCAACAAACACCTGTTTCATGGCACTGCACCAGTGTTTGTAAAGGGCCTGGGCGAGAATAGCTCAACATACACACAACCACACCACTAACAGCATTATTTGAAGTGGAAACAAGATGGTATTTTTTCCCAGTCTATATAGAAAATATTTTACAATTCTATACATTTTATAAATAAGAGGATGCAATTTTTACAATTTGAGGAATCACAGCAGAAGTAGAGCTGTTTATTATTCTATTTCAAGAAAGTGAAAAACAGAGGAGGTTTTACTGTGTCTTTATTTCCCTTCCAAGTACTAACCAAGCCCAACCCTGCTTAGCTTCCAGTGAGATCTGGGTGGTATGGCTGTAGACAGTTGAGTGTCTTTATTTCTGAAATATGATGGAGGTAAAACACGGTAACGGAGAACCACTCAAAGTCTAGCCCAGATGTCAGGATCACAGAATATCTGGGCTGGTAAGGATCACTTAGTGGATTCCATCATTCTATTGATGAGGAAACTAAGGGTCCCAGAAATCACGCCACATTGCTGGTGAAGCCATCCCAATCTGGACCTCTGGGCCCTGGTCCTTGTCCCCACACACACGGAGCAATCAAGGCTTTCATGTGATTTTCCTGACTTTGCAGCTTCTTTGCTTATTTTGCCTAATGACTGTGAAGGTCCCAGTAGGGCATGTGATGAAGTGACCCCTGCAGAACAATCTGTGATTTGCTTTTGAGAGTAATCCCAAGAGATGTCACAGACTTGTGACATCAATAAAAGTCACTGGCAATAATGGAAGGGATCAGATTATGGTTTGTTTTTCTAAAAAATAAAGATAGGTGGTGGTGTCCACTAAGCAACAAGGCAGCATTTGGCCACCATATTGATAGATGGGGTATTTGGAGCCACCTCTTTGTCTCTGTCACAGTGGAAAACCAGGTCCCAGGCCCCCAAATTGCCCCTCCCTGCAATGTTCCTCTTCTTCTCAGGGGCTTCCCAGATGCCATCCCATAAGGGCCCTAAGTGTTTGATGGGGTATTTGGAGCCACCTCTTTGTCTCTGTCACAGTGGAAAACCAGGTCCCAGGCCCCAAAATTGCCCCTCCCTGCAATGTTCCTCTTCTTCTCAGGGGCTTCCCAGATGCCATCCCATAAGGGCCCTAAGTGTTCATTACAGGCACAAATGTTTGGAGTTGCAGGTTCTTGGAGGTAGAGATGGTCCTAGTAACCATCTTCCTACAGAAAGAGGAGACTGGGACCACCAAGGGAGACACAGTTTGCAGATGCCACAGTTTTACCTATGCTGGCCATATTTACTAAAGGGTGGGTTCAGGGAGATTGTGCCTCAGGTCTGCTGTTGGGCTGGCTCATTCTCTTCCCCCTCTATCTGAGAAAGTGTGCCATGCCCCTGGCTACCTTGTTTTGTGTCCTTCTTCCTGTTTTTTCCCACCTCTCCAAAGCCCAGAGCATTGGGTGTTTGGCTGTGGTAAAAATCAATTCAGAGTCCTTTTATCTATACATTAAGCCCCAGTGGCCAGCTGTTTTTATATGGGAGTCCCCACAGGCTGGGCCCAGCCTGGTGACCATTTGCAAGAAAACAAAGGAAGAACGAAAAGGCTGATAATGGCAGCTTTTGGAGACGGGTATAGCAATTCAAACAGAGGGGGAAAAAATTAAAAGATGGCATTTCTAAGAAGCCGTGAAAGGAGACAGAGGAATCCTTCCTCTCCTTGAACAATAAAGGCTCCTGCTAATTTTAACCAGAGTCGGCTCTGAAAAACCTGCAGTTGACTGTGAGTCACTGGCCCTCCAGGGAACAGGAGGTGGGGAGGTGGGAGCTCTGTGTGTGTGTTTGTGTGCGTGTATGTGAGTGCACACACCAGAGTGTATAATCTCACAGTGCCCAGAGCCCTGGAGATCCTGGAACACTTCAGTAGCACAGGCCAGATTCATTAAAAACCCTGGCTACAGGCCAGCAGTTAAAATTGAAGCAGCATATTTATTGCATTTTGTTCAAATAAATCTGAAAACGTGTGAATCATATTCCTTGGAGAGATTGGGAGAAGAAGTAAACAACATCAGGCTAATACTTACAAGCCGTGGCAGAGAGAGAACAAAGATACAGAAGGTTCTGCCACAGCAGGAACTCTGCAAGATGCTTGCCCCATGTTGGTGGGGGCTGGAGGGGGCCATACTCTCCCACCACTTTCCCTATGGGTTCATGTTGGCCATGGTGTCATTTGAAGGTAGGGGATCTACCCTATGCCCTGGGTTTCTCAGTTGCAACCTGGCTTATTCCACCTGCTTTGTGGGTGTGTTGTCTCTTAGACACTGTGGCTGCCATCCTGCTTTCTAATGGCAGCTGCAGAAATTAGATTCAATTATGGGTTTTCCTAAAATAGTATATAAGGGAAAATCTCTCCCCAGCCCCACCAGCCCAGTTCATACGAAACTCGGCAAGAGCTCAAACTAATTATTTGCCTGTGTAAAGCAAAATAGAGTAGCCGGTCAGCTCTAGCATGCCTGGGCTGTATTTTCTTTTGTTGCTTAATATTTTTCAGTGATGCTTGGAGGGACTGTCTGTTTTAGGGAGTAACCTCTCAGTGGGTGGAGACTGTGGATTGGATTTTCGGCCTCAGTTTCTTTCAGTGTAATATGGTAATAATTCCTCTCATATGGTAATTATGAGGGCTGAATGAATGAGACATCGTATAAAAGCATCTAACTCAAGAAGATATATCTCCCTGACCAAATGTCAAACCCCCTTTCTTTCTCTCTGTTAAAGAGCTGATTCATGGGCATAACTATGTAATATTTACGGTCTGTTTTTCTCTGTTCAAGCCAAGATTGTCTATAGAATAATTTTGCTGTCGACTCTCTCTCCCTCATTGCCTTTCATTATACATGTGCTTGTTGGTTTGAAACATTGATAAAGGTAGATTAACAGGTATGAAGTGGGGTCTAACACTCCTCTCTTACTTTACACCAACATGGCTGTTTATACATCTTCAAAAGCCCCCTTTCCTTCCAACAATTATAACAGGCCTGGGGTGTTCGGAGGCATGCTGATGGCCACCCAAGAAGAGCAGGTGCATGTCTGTTATATTATATTATACCTTGAGAAAGGTAGGAGTGCTTCCAGGCACGTTGTGTGTGTTAACTGAGGTTAGGTTCCTAGGTAGAGGTTTCATGAGGACAGTGGTGAAAATGGATAAAACCCAGGCATCAGTTGACAAGCCATAGAATTGGCAGAGGGAGTAGGTTTCTGAATTGGGGCCAAAATGTGAGATGACCTGACACACCCAATGGAATAACCTATTTTGCTCAGACCCCGAAGAGTGGAAAGTGGAAATGACTCTTGAGAAGCTGGTCTTAGTCTAGCACTTTGATACCTGCTCTATCTCAGTGTTGGGGTTCACCCAGCTTCTTCTCTTCTGGTCGGGCCAGGTTCAGAGCCATTTCTTTCTACTCTCTGTGATCTAGACTCTGGAAAACCTGCCAGGAATTGGTTTAGCCACCAAGAACCTCCTCCCTTAGCCCTGGAATGCTTAGCCTGATCAGGGAACCTGGATGCTGAGACAGAGAGGTCAGAGAAGGTGCCCATTTGCTGTTTGAAGCATGCATCCTATTTCCTAAAACTCTTTATCTCACTCTTTACTGTGCTGGTAACAGTAGTAACCAAAACTTAAACTGCAGGCACGCTATGCTAGGACACTGTCCAAACCCTTTACGTGTATTAACTCATTTCATATTTATAACAAGCCTATTTGTTGGGGCATTATATTCATTCCCATTTTACAGAGAAAGACACTGAGGCACAGAGAGGGTAAGTCATGGCCCCCTTATTACCACACCAGTAGTAGTAGAGTGAGAGTCTGAATGCACGCAAACTGGCTTCAAAGTCTTAACCATTGAACAACACCACACAGTCCTGGTTTCTTGACACTGTCAAGAACCAGACACTGAGTTCCCTCCACATTTTTGTTTCCTGAGCATGTGCCAAGAGGAAATTCAATAAGCAGCCCCTAGACCAGATGGTAACTAGAAGCTAAACCAAATTTCCCAGTTCAACAAGAGTATATTTATTAATTTATTCTGATCTATATGAACCTGTCTCTGGTTGCATGGGCTTAGACTGAAATGTGCTGCCCTGACCCAACAGCAAGAAGATGCATCTGAATTATCTTTCCCATGACAGGGGGAATGTGTCACGATTTATCAGCATGTCCTCCTTTGCTCCTTTTGTGTAGGATAGCAGGTCAGAGTTAGTGAAAGACTCTGTGGCCAGTGAAGGAGACCAGAGCTAACTGGGTGACATGGGGGTGAAATCAATTCCCCTGAGCCCTTTAAATCTCTACCTCCTTGCCAAGGATTGCATGAAGTTCAGTTGTTTCTTAATGGATAGCCACAGGCTGTCTTCACCAACTCCCTCATCCTACATTCTGGCTGCTGCTTGTACAGCAGACACTGGCTTTCCACTCCCCACCCTCCTTGGAGAATTTGAGTCCCAAAGCTCAATGATTCATTTTGCAGTACTGTCTCGGAATTCAGAAAAAAAAAAAAAAAATTCTGCCAAACGTCATTTGCTTGTTGAATGAAAGAGTGAATAGATTATTAAATTAAAGCAGAACCTGAGAAGAAACCAAGTTGTTTAAACACATCTGTGTATTCCCAAGTGTCTTGGACACCACAAGCCTTTTCCTGAAAGCAAATTTAAAAACAGAGTGGGGAGAAACCTGGTGGGTGAGTTTTATCTGTCAACTACAGCTGTTAGAGCTTCAGACCTCACAGCATGATTGGGGATGCTTAGTGACTGACACAGGGGCAAGGCCACTATGTGGCTGCTGCTCAAAAACAATTAGGTACTGTCCTAAGTAGTCTGTGTCTAAGTGGTCTCCAGCTCTAGAAACAGATCTGTCAAAATTCCCACTGGGCAGAGAGGCAACCAGATCTTCATAGCACCACTTGTGAAATTCGTTTTCGAAGGTAGAACAGTTAGATGGGGTTGGAGGCCAAAGGGGTGAGCTCTTGGGTCTCACTAGGAATGGCAGCAGGAGGGTGGGGGCACTATGGCTCGCACCAATCCAGCATCCTACCTTTCCCTATGGAGATACCCATGGGACTCCCTAACTCGGAAGCTGTCTGAGGGGTTTGTGATCTTGACAGAAGCCACCAACATGCCTTTTATAAATACCAACCCTTCTCCTGTCACCATCCAGGACTAACATGCCAAGTATATTATTCATGCTTTTATTTTCTGCATATTATGTTGCTTTGACATTTGGGGCTTGCTGACCCTGGAGAGACACTCCTCCCAGGGCTAACTAATTCCTAGACATAGCAAAGAACTCCCCTGAGAGCACATCTTTCATATGCAAACTCCCCAGGACAGAGCCTGTACCTGCCAACCACCTCCTTTATGGCACTCTCCCAGGTTGAGCCATTATCCCCCTGACCTAATTTCATCCAAGGGCAGTACCAGGCAACTAGGGGCAACTTCTATATTCCAGAGCCTGGGGAAATTATTCAACCTAGCCAATTCTAATCTGCCTGGAAATCATCATGCCGAAGGGATACCTGTACTCCAATGTTTATTACAACACTATTTACAATAGCCATGAGTTGGACCCAGCCCAAATGTCCATCATCAGATGAATGGATAAGGAAACTGTGGTGCATCTAGACAATGGAATACTACTCTCCTATAAAAAATAATGAAATACTACCATTCACAACAACATGGATGGACTTAGAGAAAATTATATTAAGTGAAACAAGTCAGGCACAGAAAGAGAAATAGCACATGTTCTCACTTATTTGTGGGAGATAAAAATGAATAAATAAGTAAATACACAAACAAGTAAAGGACGGGGGGGAAGAAGATAGAACAATCAGAACAAATCTTTGAACTTGTTAAGAGAAGTGAACAGATATGATGTGGGGGAGGGGAGGGGCGAGAGGGAGGCGGAAGATGAACGGGTAAAGGGACATGGAAATCATCCACAATGTATATTGAGAAGTTAAAATTAAAAATAAATAAATACATAAATAAATAAGTCTGCCTACCTAGCCTTGCCCTTTCCTTCCCTCAGAAACAACAGTGATGGGTCTTGACCACGCTGCCTCCTCATCCCTCTGCCTCCTGACCCATCTGCTGCTTCTGCATGTGTCCCTGCATGGCATCCCATTGCCATACCTCCTGTTTCTAGGGATCAATGAGTATAAACTTCTTCCCTTACAGCAATCATTTCCATGCCTTATCTCTTACCACATGTGATTAAAACAAATCCCGGGTGCATTTTATCGTATGAAGATTCATGTCCATCCCTCCTCAACTCCCCTGGGTCAAGGCTGGAGAATTAAAAAAAATCACTCTCCTGCCATTTCTTGAGCTGTTAATATAAGCTAGGATCTTTCTCACTCTCTCTTTTTTTTCTTTTCTTTTTTTAAAAAATATTTCACTGGGATCTTTACTTTTTAAAACATGTCTCAGTTGTTTCTAATGACAATATTATCAACAACCGCAGTAATAAAAGTTAACAGGCATAAAGCATTACAATGAGTTGGACATTTTCCATGGTTATTTTCTTTAATCCACACAATCTCCATCTCCAGAGATCTCCAGAAAGTAACTGATTGCCCAAGATCACACAACTGGACAGAGGTGGCATTCAGACCTAGTCATCTGATTCCCAAGGCAGTACAAAGAGCCAATGTACACCGAAGGACAGGCACACCGGGGGAGCGGGGTTTGGAAGACCGCCAAGACTAACATGCACAGCTCTAGAAAAGTGCTTCACAAAGGTTCCTGAACTGGATATTAGTGAGCAAAATGTTTGCTACCTGGCCCCTGAGAGAAAGAGAGGTTGCACCTACCTGTAAATCAACTATGACTCTGAGCACACTGCTTAGTTTATCTTTTTTTTTTTTTTCCTTCTAGTAAGACTCTGTGGATGAAGGAAGCAGTGTGTTGATTTCCACTAACTCACTGTTCCTTGTCTTACTCTCACAGAGCAGCACTTTGAATACAGTCCCTGCTGCAAGAGGGCACCTGCTTCCCTACTCTCTCTGAGGCCCTGGGCTGTGTGAGAATTCCTGTATGGATGAGGAGATTTGTCTCTGTGTTTATTTGTTTAATCATTGACCATGTCTTTACCAGGGTCCTACCCAGGTCTGGCACCATGGTGTGTGTTAGTGTCACAACATATCCCTGGAGTACAAGTCTCTTCTACTCTAGAAATCTATGATTCTAACAACATAGTCTTGTCCCAATCAAATCAGAATCATCATTTACAATTTATGTTTTCACATGTTTATATGTTATTTATCCTTAACAGATTGTAGACTCTTTAATCCTAGAACTGGGCTGCATCTTTCTTTGGCATCTCCATAGCATCCGTATCAGTAAATTTTTTTCACTTGATCACATGAATAATGCCTTCTTACTGAATACCAGATGTAATCCTATCAGCATCCAGTTATAAAATTATGATTTACCTTTTAAAATTAGAGTTTTGTTTTTCTTTAAGCCCTAGCATAAATCCCCACCAACTATGTTAGCCATGACATTGTTGTGAGAAATAAGTAGTGAAGATTTATTTATTAATGCACAGTATTTAGCACAATGTAAGGTACATGGTAAAGTCTCAATTGGTGTTTACTGATATCATCGTTTTTGTTGTTATTATTTTCAGTTAGTTGTAAATTAAGAGAGAGAGAAGGAATCCTAGAAACTGTTTTCTTGGTAACACCAATGAGAACCATCAGTGTCACATGCTGTCCCAGCACTATGTGTAATAAAAAAAGAAATTCTGGGCTGCCTTCATGTGTGCTTAGTTATTTGTTTAAGGAATGCAAACACATTTTAATATCTGCCTAAGCCAAAAAATGTCACGACACATATCACTGTCAAGTTCATAAAAAGTTACAGAAAAAAAGCCATAGTAAGTATTTCTGTGTGTGTGTGTGTTGTGTGTGTATGTGTGTGTGTACACATGTAATTTGGGGATTAACAGTTTTTATGGATTTCCCAGGCCTGGGCTTTTTTCTATATTGAGAATAATTAGAAGGTAACAGTCCACTAGGGCGTACATTTACCAATATGAGAAGAAAAAGCATCAGATGATTTTTCACCAGAGTGCTTTTGGGCCCAGGAGTTAAGCCACCCTTGCTGCCTCATTTAGCCCTAATCTCCAGGACCCACATCTAGGTGTGCCAAAACGAGGTTTCTGGGGTGGGCTAGAAGCAGATGGAGAGGGGCCCGCAGTGCATGGGGTGCATGGAGAAGAGGGGTGTAGTGTAGAGGATGAAATGCTTTTGTAATTCAGGGGTTTTCCTTTCCTCTTTCTCCTGCCATGCTCAGTAACAGAGCCTCCCGGGCAGGGACTGTGGTTAACAGTCATTGATCTGTGTACCAAAGGCAAGACCACAACTGATTGGAGGGAAAGATATGTGATTAAACAGTTCACTGGCAACTGGAAACAAAAACACAGGGGCTAGCAGGAGGCATGAACAGCATGATGCATAGGAAAGGAAAAGGCCCCGAGACGCAGATGACCTGATCTGGGGTCCCAGCTCCATAACGTGTGTGGTGTACAATCAGGCGGGTTACTCCCTGCATCTTAGTTTACACACCAAACAGACCAAGGTAGCAATTTCTAATCTCTCTCACTCATTTCTAGAGAGGCCCAAGTAAGACCCCAGATGTGAACATTCCTGCAAAACATATAAATACGAGGGTGTGGTGTACAATCAGGCGGGTTACTCCCTGCATCTTAGTTTACACACCAAACAGACCAAGCTAGCAATTTCTAATCTCTCTCACTCATTTCTAGAGAGGCCCAAGTAAGACCCCAGATGTGAACATTCCTGCAAAACATATAAATACGAGAATACTTCAAAGAGTTCATGAAAAGATTAGTATTGTCTTTAATTCTATTTTTCCATGAACTTTTCAAAGTACTCTCATACAAACTTGAATTATCATGAGGCTGGAAGCATTGCCCTCCTGGAGTTGTAAACATATTAGTCAGGGGCTGAGCAAACCCATGAATGATAATAAATTGGACTGAATGATGACAACAGAAGCAAAAAAATGTCCCTCAAACAAAAAAACGGCAAGCACGTTACAATCTCCCATACCCTCTAAGAGCCACTGCTACTACTGAACCACCCACTGAGGTTATATTATGCCCCATAAAATCAGCACAATCATTATCTTCCCACCGTGGGGGGACCCAGCTCCACTCCAGGCTTCGGGCCACAGGCATCTGAGATGGAGGCCATTTCTCCAAGGCAGAGCTGTTAACCTGGCATACACCTGTGTTGCCACAGGGAACCTGGCAGCCAGCACCTGCTGCTGCAGCTGTAGACTGAGATCCCCTGTTGGCAAACACCAAAAAGCATTTTGTGAGGTTGGCTGCAGGGCACAGCGCTGAAAGTGAAACTCCTTCCGGTGCCCTGTAGGTACGATTGGCAGCTGGGAGGGAACACACTTCTTCCTGTGTCCTTCCATCTGAGAACATGAGATGTTGGCACCACAGCTCAAGGTGCAACCACCTCCCCAGTCTCCTCCGTTTTCTCATCTGTGGAAGCCAGCTCTGGAGTGGGGTGCCACATCCTGCCCCATAGCCAGGGGGACATTGGCTGTTCTGCTGCCTGGCTTTCACTCCTTTGCTTTAGAGTTGTTGTAAACATGCCTCAGCTCCAAGCACAACCTGGACAGTGAAGAGGGGAGATGGGTCTGACTTCCTCCTCCCCACCTGGCTGGCTGGGTGTTGACTACCAAGACCACACCAGGAGCTGGGGTCTGCTCTTAGTGGCTTCTAGGACAGTCAGAGCCTTGCCTTTAGCTAGAAGAAAGAGAACCAGGGAACTTGGGGATTTATTTTTGCTCTCCCCTCATTACCTTGAGGTGTGAATTACTGTTCCCATTTCTCTGAAGGGGAAATTGATGCTTAGATAACTGAAGTATTTTGTCTGAGGTCAGAACTAGTAAACAGTTGGAGCCAGAAGATGAAACCCGGTTTGTCAAACTCCAAAGTCTCTGTTCTTTGATCCTCTGCAAGTTGCTCTTTTTAAAGAGAGAAATAGGACCTTCTCTCTCATCATTTTTCTGAGAGCAGATCCTGGGCTGCCCTTCCTGGAAGAACATCTGGATTTAATCCTGGTACACAGATGGGTGAAGAGATGCAAATCTTAGGATAAAATCTTTGTCAGGCCCCTGATAAACATACCTCGTGTCTCTGATGAAGACTGCACATCATTTTGGGACCAGGCTTCTGGCCAGACCCATCAGGACCTCAGTGAGTTATTACTGGGACTTTATACTGATATACTCAACACCCAAAATGTTGATGAAGACAACCTCTTGTCCGCTAGGGATAAGATGGAGTTTGGTTTATGCTGCTCAGACCACAATAAACAGGAGAAAAAAATTAAATAATGACATCCAGAAAGCTATCTTGAGCTCTCTCTGAACCCTTGCACAAACTGAAGGGCTGTGAATTTCTCAGGAATTTATGGGAAGCTTCAGAGTCCAGGTGTTGGGATGATAGGGAGCCTGGCTTTGGTAACTCGGGAGTTCTGAAGGAGCCCTTGCCATGTCTCAGGAGGCTCTGGAGGCATGACTGCTCATTTCTGGAGGAGACTCTAAGCAAATACCTGCCTTTCAGTACTTCTAGGCCCTGAATTGAAGGGCTGTGAATTTCTCAGGAATTTATGGGAAGCTTCAGAGTCCAGGTGTTGGGATGATATGGAGCCTGGCTTTGGTAACTCGGGAGTTCTGAAGGAGCCCTTGCCATGCCTCAGGAGGCTCTGGAGGCATGACTGCTCATTTCTGGAGGAGACTCTAAGCAAATACCTGCCTTTCAGTACTTCTAGGCCCTGAATTGACAGATCCACTCTGACCTTACCTGGTCTGCCCATGGTTCAACCTGGGTGCTTTTCTCATTCTCAGAATAGCATCAAAGGCTATTGGACCATGCTGGATTCAATAAATACTTTGGCTGTTTGGCCTTAATAGAGAGAAAAAAATATGGCTGACCAATTCGATTTTGAAGAGAAAATTCGTCACCCTTGCATGTCCCTAAGTATCAATATCTCCAGGTTTAAATATGCAAATAATCCTAATGATGGTAGGAAAAATGGGAAATGAAAACAAAACAACAACAACAAAAAACAACTCACAGTTATGTGGTGAGAAAGTCTGGAGGGGAGAGATCAGGAGACTAGTTCCTGGTGCCAAGGATTTTGTAGCTACACAATGGAATATAGTTGGCAAGGAATACTGAAACATCATTTGGAGACCTTATAGGCTTTATCTGGTAGACTCTTGGGAGCCAATGTAAGTTTTGGAATAAGAGACTAATAACCAAAATGAGGTTTTAAGCATTACTGGAGATCTTTTTTTCCATTTCATCAACAAGCCCTCAAAATGTGCATTGTTTTATAGAAAGCATATTTGGGGGAGACAGAACAAGACAGATGAAAAAGAACATGCATCTGATATAGTGTATTACTGCACAGGATAAATTAAAAAGATAAAAGTAACAACTGCATAAAACAAATATGATCCATTGACTAGGATCAGCTGCAACTGGAACTGACTGATGAAGAGATGTTGTGGGTGGGCAGGTGCTGGCTGGCTCTGAAATGGGTGGACTGGGGATGGGATGCCAGCTCTTCCACTGATGGCAGGGTTGAGTTGCAGAGCTTTCCCAACTTTGCAGTTGATAATGAGGAGGTTTATAAGTGGGGGAAGTAAGGCATATTTTGACAGAACTTCTTAAATAACAACCTCCCACAAACCAGCCCTCTATCAGAGATCAGACCCTGAGCTGGGTAGACCATGTATTCATGACCCCACAATGCACTTCTGATTAACCCACAAACTTACCGCACAGTTAACCTGGTACAATAGAGGCCACACAGATATAAGACAATTCCTGCCCTCAGGACCTTAAAGGTTAGTTGTTATTGTGGGTTGAGTTGTGTCTCACTCCAAAAGATACATAGAGTTCTTACTCCCAGTGCCTCAGAATGTGACCTTATATGGAGATAGAGCCTTTACAGAGATAATCAATTTAAAATGAGGTCATTAGCATAGGACCTAACCTAATAGGACTAGTGTCCTCATAAAAAGGGAAGTTTGCAGACAAAAAAGTACACAGGGAGAATGCCATGTAAAATGAAGGTAGGATTAGGAGTGATGCTTCTACAAGCCAAGGAATGCCAGAGATTGCCAGCAAACCACTAGACACAAAGAGGGAAGCCCAGAACAGAGACTAAGGAGGAACCAACTCTGCGACACTTTGACCTTGCACTTCTGGATTTCAAAACTGTGTTGTTTTAGGCCCCCAGATTGTGGTATTTTGCTATGGCAGCTCTGGAAAACTAATACAGTTGCAGAGACTCTGAGCAAACCTACAAGGAATAATTTAAGAGCAAGGTAGTAGGGACAGATATACATTAAGTAGGGGAGTTGAGTAAAAGGGGAAAATGTTCTGGTTCAGAAAGTTTTTAAGACTTCATGGAGGAGGAAGGGCTTGAGTCAGGCCTTCATCCTGGAAAGTTTATTCCCTGAGATGGTGAGTCTGCAATGTTCTGGTTCAGAAAGTTTTTAAGACTTCATGGAGGAGGAAGGGCTTGAGTCAGGCCTTGAATCACCTGGAAAGTTTATTCCCTGAGATGGTGAGTCTGTAAGTGGGTTTACATTCTTTTCCCACTTTTTCTCTGCCCACTGTTAAGGTAGCTTGCCTCTCCTTCCCTGAATCTTATTTCATGCTTCCTCCTTTATATAAAGTCCTGAGCCCAGATCCCGTGTGCACTTTCTGGAAGTGTGTCGGGTGGTCTAGAAGTTCTTACCCAATTTTAAGAATCTGTTGGCCCTATAACCCTGTGACCCTTTTACAGTGATCCCCCTACTCCAGGCCCACCTTCTGGCTGGTGGGCTGAATACCCTCTGCTCAGATTTCCCATCTACCCTAATTTGCGCAATTTCTGCTTCCTCACAGGTAAAATGACCAGAAGACCCTTTTCAGTTGTAATGTTCTTTGATTCTGTAATAGGCAGCTGGTTACACAGGAGAAAATGAAGATTACAAATGTATGGGTGGAAGAGATGTGTATCTTCTGCACGCTGTCTGTGAAAGGATATACCATGTCAGGGTGAAATGAGGTGAATCCTCACAACAAACATGGGTGAAGAAAAAATGAATTGGGATGCCAAGGACATCTACTTGCGGTATTCCTGCTTTCATGGCATGAACTGAAGAGAACCACAATAACTGGCTCTTATATTAAATATTGCCCAAAGAAGGCAGGAGTGTACACAATATTTTACCAGGGTGATGTTCACATTAATGCCATATGCTGCCTTGACTTTCACCAAATGAGATTTGTTTTGGGGCAAGGTTTCTCCACTTTCAGCACACATGACATTTAGATAATTCTTTGTAATGGGGTGCGGGGAGATTTCTCGTGCCTTGTCGGATGTGGCAGCATACCTGGCCTCTACTCAATAGATGCCAGTAGAAACTCCCACCCAGTTATGGTAAACATGTCTCCAGATATTGTCAAATGTCTTCTGGGCTGCAAAACTGTCCCCAGTTGAGAAACACTGCATGGGTCTAGGAATAGTATCTTAAGAAAGGACTACTCACACCCAAATCATAAAGCACAATGCTAAGAAAGGTCACCCTTCCTGAATTGTAAAAGAGAGACACTACATTAGACTACTAATACCAATAGACATTTGGGTCCCTGTGTATCTAGGCCTTATAAAGAATTAAGAAAAGTTACTTTCAGGTGACTACTGTTTTTGTTTTTTCATGGCATCACTATTAATGAGCATCTAATGAGGAGAGGTAAGTGGGGTTTTTCAGTAATCGAGTGGCTTCTTCAAGTTTATAGTGGGAAACACTTTCTGAGAGGCTGTGCCCAGAGCAGTTGCTGCCCACATAGTTGGCTCATGATGGCACTGGGTTGCATAGACTGCAGTGATTACTCAAGAATATTGATGCTCCTTGAGTAGGACAGAAGCCTACTGAGTAGACCTGGACTCACATCCATAAATGAGTCATAATGGAAGAGACTCATCATGGAAAGCAAATGACTCATTCCAGAGATACTGCCACTATTCAAATGTCACTTGAAGTTTAGAGCCATTAGAACTGGATTGTGAACCAATCAACAAAGTCAGCCTCGGAATCCTATAGTAATCATGCAGTTGGGACTCATTTGTACTGTGTACAGATGATTTTTAAAATCATATATATTTTTGGAAGTATATTCTCTGTATTCTCAGAGGATGAAGATTTTCCCTGATTTAGAATACTTCAAAAAAAAAAAAAAAAAAAGGAACCAAATCTCTGGAGGCAGTTCCAGAAATATTCCAAAATATTTTGAATAATGGCAGCTTTGTGGAATTTGACATATTCCCTTAATACAAGTACCTATTCCTTTGGTTCAATACATCTCAGGTTAGTTTCCAAATGAATTACCCTAATTACATAATACTAATATCTCATATATACCAAGGTACTCATCGCCCACCCCCCACTCCAACAAGCCAAATCCTTAACTACCAATCCCAAGGAATTAGTGAGAGGTTAAGGACCCCACTATTCCATTTTCAGCCACTTTTCCATTCTGCACCTCTTGGAATCACGTTTTCAACTGACTCTTAAAAATGGCCCAAAATGGTGAAAAGAATGAACACTTTTCCATACACAGGAAAGAAAGTGAGTCAAATCTTCTTAGGGGAGCATGTTGCAGAGATCTGAGCACTTTGGAGAAGGAACTACAACACACCAGCAAAGACTGGAGGCTACAAGTTTGAGGATGAAACCACCTGCCCAAGGCAATAACAAGCAGCACTTAAAATTTGGCACTGCCCTTGGAAACATTTATAGGCTTAAAAACATAATCATAAAAGATATAGGGTGTGGAGGGAGAGGTGAAGGAAAAGAGAAGCTGAATGGAAGGACTGTTCCATTCCTCACCACCGTTAATTCCACAGAGTTAAAATAAATCCCACATGAATAGGGAGAACAGAATTGAGGCAAACACTAAATTCCAGAGGGGACCAGGCTTGTGTTTGAAAAACAGGACCATGCGCTTTGGGAGGAATGCTGTGTGCTCAGCCTTGTTTATAACATGGCAAAGGATTCAGGAATGTGATCTGCTCTTCTTGGCCAGAAAAATAAAAAAAGATTCTCCTCAACCCTCACCCTCAACCCATTTACACTCCTTGCCCCATTCAGATCCCAGATCTGAAAGATGGGATTCTAGGGTGAATTTTTGGAATGCTCCGTTTGGGTCTGTCTTTTATCCGTGTGGCTAGATGGTGGAGAGGGATGGATGGAGGGGCAGGGAGCCAGTGAATTGAACCAGGGGGGAGGAAAAAAAAATAAAGATTTGTTTTTTCAAAAAGAGATCAATGTGCAGAAGTGAAGACTTTCTGAAGGAGCTCTTCAGGCTTGAGGGATCTGGGGTATTTTGGGGCAGATTATTGTTATTATTATTATTATTTTATTTATTTATTTATTGGTGGGGGAGCTTTGGATAACACACAAGATCTAAGATGCAAAGAGGAACAACTCCTTCTAACTCTGCAGGATGGAATTCTGTCCTGAACCTCTAACTCTGCAGGATGGAATTCTGCCCTGACCTCATTTTCTGTCTTGGGTAAGTTTCCTGAGGATGGTTCAGTCTCAGGACAAGTTAACTGAGATCGAAGGGAGTATAGTGGAAAGAGCATGGACTTGGGAGTCTAAAGTCCTTCTGACCTCTTCCTGGTTGTGCCATCTTGGGTATGTTACATGGCCCTGCTAAGCCTCAGTTTCTCTAACTACAAACAGAGCCAACAGTAATATCTTTCTTGCAGAGGCTTTTCAAGGCTCAAATTAGAACACATTTATAAAGCAACTAGCAGTGGACTCAACGACAAAGGTGCAAGAGAAATGTTAGTTCCCTTCCTTCTGCAGTTCTCTTGGAGAATGTTGGGATAGGAGTTACAGAGTGAAAAAAGCCTGTAAGGTGTACCTGTCCCAGCCTCCTCCTCAAAGAAGAGTTCCTTCTACAACATCCCTGACGTCAGAAATCTAAACTCTGCTCGAACACAGGCAGAGGTGAAGAGCTCCCCACCTCCTCGGGCAGGTACCTGCGTGTGGACACTCTTTTGGTTGGAAAGCTCTTAGTGGGAGCCAACACTGGCCTCTCTCTACTTTCTACTGATGTAGAATACTGACAGTAAATGTAACAACACAAACGACTAACATTTATTGTGCACTTACTTTGTACCAGGCACGGGCCTATCAAATTTAATCCTCACAACACCAGTGAGATAGGAATTAATATTGTTCTCATTTTGCATATGGGGAGAAGGCTTTGAGTGGTTATGTGACTTATAAATAGCATCTTACTTAACAAGTGGAAGAGCTGAGACTTGAAATCAAATCATCTTGCTCCCGGTTTATGCTGCAATCCCAGGCTACCCTGCTTTGTAGCTCAAGCACTTAGTGTAGTGTTGGGTTCAGAGGTGTTCAGCAAATGGAGAATGAATAAATGAATGAATGAATGAAGCAAAGAACATATGCACACATACTAAGGAAGCACCCTACTTGCAAAGTCGTCAGTACATGGACTGTGGCAACTTCCATTTTGTTGGGGTTCCACTTTCAATGCTTCCTGGCCTCATCTCTGTTGCTCAGTCCCACATTTAAGCAGACAAAAATGTAAAGCATGCACTCTGTCTAGTGTAAAGCTTCCTAGGGCATGTGTGTGTATATGTGTGTGTGTTGTGTACATTTCCAATGGTGTACTGATCTAGTCATGTAGATATTTAGCATCACCCTGCTTAAAGTCTTTATCATATTCCTTTACAGCTTCTCTGCTTCATCTTTCTGTTTTTCCAATGAGAAAATTATAAAATGAAAAGTGATGAAATTCTGAGAGCTCTCCTTATCAAACCTAAAAAATACATGCATATTTTTAAATTTAAAATTATATGCAACAATATTTAGACAGAGACGTTTTGAACAGATTTGGTGGTGTTGGTGGTGGACTTTGTAATGATCCACAGGGCTCCTCTAACTGCAGTTTTCAGTCCCCACCCCCCTACCCCCCGCCAGGCTGGAGCATTTTCAGAGCCCTCAAGGTCACACACAGGTTTCCCAGCATCGTGGCTGCTCACTGTGACTCCTGCTCTGCCCCTGGTCCTGGTTCTCATCCCCAGCCCTTTCTTTTCCTTTGTGACTATGCCTCTACCTAGTGGCTTGATTCTAACACAAGAGTGACTTAGGCTATCCAAGTGCAAATGTTTACAGGGTTTGGTTTATCCCTAGTACCAAAGACCAGCCTCCTGTTTCATCCTCTACTGGGGATGGGTGTTTGGGCTCAGAAGCCCAGCATCTTTATGCCAAATTAGATCCCTCTTATTTCAACACCATCTGAGACCCTTTATTGTCCTTCATGCCAAGGAGAAAGTCAGAGTGCAATGCTATGAGGGGAGGCAGGCATGCAAACAGATTACCATCATATAATGTAATATGGAACTAGAATGAAAGAAAATTGGCAACTATACTCTCTGGTTAAAAAAAGAAAGACTAACAAATTTTTGTGTTCTGTTTATTCTTTTTCTTTTGGTTAAACATCTTAATTTGGCTGTATTTAATTTTACTATGATTAGTCACAAGCTCTCTTAGACTGTAAACTACTAGTGGCAGGGCATATCTATTATCTTATTAGTTTCATTGTCCATTATCCAGCATTACACGATGCAGAATTATATCCTTAAAAATATTTGTGTGTGCTGTTGGGGGCTGTGCATACACAGACAAATTTAATCAACCAGTATGAAATGGATTAACCGGGTCAGCTAATTTTAGCAATGCAGGCAAACTAATAAGTATTGCTTTCCCCCTTTACTATGCAGCATTAGTAAGAGACGTTGCCATGAGTTATCTGTGAGGTTTTTCTAACTTTCTATCTCACTGTGCCTACATAGAAAAAGCTCCAAGTTCATTATCCATTAATATGGGATAAAATAATACCCGTGAAATAAATACACACTGCACATGTCCTAGAGTTCTTCCCAGGTATCACTTAGTAGAGGATGTTAAGACTTCAAACTTCTCACCTTCCCACCCACTCACACTGCATAGTATATCAAATACTGAGAGCAATATAAGAATAATTAAAATTATGTTTTTGTACTTTCAAAGTATCATTTTTATGCTAGTCCAGATGCTCTTTTAAGTGCTCAATTATCAGCAAATCAGAACTTCTTGGAAACTTTTTGTCTCTGCCTGGGCCAGCCATTATAGGGCTGAAAAAGAGTATGACACATAGGACCCTTGCTCTTGAGTAATGAGTACTCTGATTGGGGATACTAGACTATTACCCATAAGTCTATCATCAGACAACTTGGGACCATGCATACATAGTTTTCATAGTGATGACCAGAGCTATATAGGAGCAAAAATAATAAAAATAAGAATGATTTCTGTGAGCTCCAACAGCAGAAGCTGCTTTACAGAGGACTGAGGCCTTAGCTGAGGATAGAGGGATGTTCAGGATTATTTGCTTATTACATAAGAAACAGAAGATTCTACTCCCAAATATATAGGGTTAACATTAACAGCTTAAGACGTTATTAGCTCTGACACAGCTTGGTGTCTGAAGAGCTCTTGTCATTTCTTTTTTTCTCATCAAGCTGTCAAGAACTGACAGGTCAAAATAGAAGAGTAACAAGTGTTTTCTGTTAGGGTTATTTTAGAACTACTTCTCATAAAACAGCAGTAAATAATATTGTTTATGGAGTTCTAGTACTGTAGGTGGGTACACCATAAACCGACATCCCTGTGGATTTACTTTCCTGTATCCACCCTTCCCCAGCATCATCCCGAGTGTTTGACTTTAGACTGCTCCACAGTGCAGAAGGAGGGCAAAAGACACATTGGTGGGTGTGCGTATTTCCACAGCATCTTCCATTTGAAGCCCAGAATGCTATCTACAGATCTAGCTGTATATGGAAAAGCAACGACAGTCATTTAGATCAGCGCTAGAAGCTGTGAATGCAGTCAATATGTCTACTGAATGGTACATATGTTTGACTAGAAACAGACACATGGGTTTATGTGTATACAATTTCATTCTGTGCAGGGCAAGTAAATTCTTCTGGGGTCTTTAATGCTTACCACTTAGCCTTAAAAAGAAAAGCTCCATTACTGATCCAGTGTAGGGGAGAGGTAGCTACAGAGTCAAGTGTTGGGTAAGTTCCTGCAGTAAGGAGAGACTCCCCTGTAACTGGGTGACAACCCAACCAACTCATGTGGTTTCCACACACAGCTGGGACTGCTGGAAGTGACCCAGTCAAGGGCTAGGTTAGCCTTGAATCCCACAATCCTTTTGCCCCTGAAACGTGGGTGCATCACCACACACACTTTCTCACCATGCTGCCCACCCACCACTGGCCTGGCTTCTTAAAATCCCCAAAGACCTGTAACAATCCCAATCTCCCTTCCCTGTAACTAGAGCAGGGGCTGCTAAACAGCCTCTTGCTGCCTTTTGCGTGTGGTGCTAATTAACATGATCCAAGTTACAATATGTGCTAAAGATTCCAGTTTTGTTACTTATTTAATGAGCTTCGTGGGATTTGAACATGAGGCTCAAAGTAGCAGGGGAAACCTCATAATTAGTTTCAATTACAAGAAGTTCCTACGCATTAAGACTATTTGATGAACTGCAGAGGGAAAGAACTACCGACCAGATACAAATCACTAATTTTGTTTCATTTATTATTATACTGATTTTCTTCCTAATTAGTGCTGATTGGCTTATGATCCTAATTAATGCAAAGGAATTTGGAATGGTATACAATGGTATGGTTTAGAAGATGCCAGCATGTACAACTGCTAAATTATTACTAATTGTTATTTACATGAGGCCTCGAAGACTAATGCAATGCCTAATTAGCATTAAAGATATGGTATCCATTTCCAATTTACATTATGCAATGGAGATCAAATCATTAGTTTAAAAAACTCGATCTTTAGATCCTAAGAATTGCACTATTGTATAGTGACCTCCACCTAAGGGGAAATCGTTTTCTCTTGTCTTTAACTGCATCTTGCCAGAGCTTGGCTAGAACTTTGCAAAAAAGTTACACAGGAACACTCAGCATCACACTGGCAATGGGCTACAGTGCTCAAGGATTGCAGCTGGGAGCCAACTGGCAGAGAGGCCAAGCATAAGGCCTCGGTTTGTTCCAACACTGGAGGGAAGGTGTGTGTGCTTGCTAGAGAGTGGAGTTCTGAGAAGGCAGGTTTTTGGGAAGGCCTAAGCTCATCCTGACATCATGATGTTTAAGAGTAGTGATAACTATAGAGTACTAGGGGTGCCTGTTCCGAAGGGCTGGGGCATCAGCCAGTATCGTAGGTGCAGATGCTGCTAGACTGATGGGGGATGCAGTGACAGAGAACAAAGAGATGGTCCTGGAATGGAGAGACTTAAACTTCCACTAAGTCCAAAACACTTTCAAGAGGTCCTGCTCATCTCTGATTACACCACTTTCATTACAGCAAATGCTAACGTGATCTCCCCTACTGAATGATGGGGCTCAAGGGGAACCCTGGGATATAGCTGAGGCCCACCTATACTTACTCTCACTACTTCTGCATCAGAGACGGCATCATTTTGCCTTTTTCCTCCTTCTCTTTTTCTTCCACCAATCCCTTATCTTGCACCACTTTTCCTCTTGTCTTCTCCTTTGCTTCTGCCTCTATGGACAGTCCTCTACAGACAGTCCTCTATGGACAGGAAAGAAAGAGCACTGGGGTAGAAGCCAGAAGGCCTGCCTGACCTGACTCATTACAAGAGTCATTTCAACACTTAGGACATGAAGTTCTCCACCTCATAAAGTGGAGATGCTAACATCTGCCACTCTGCCCTGTCCACACAGCAGCGCCTAGAAGCTCAAATGGGATAACACATGTGAAAGCCCATTGGAAATCATAAAGTTGAATATAAACAGGAGGGATTCTTAGAGTCAGTTCAACCATTTTATCTTCATGGGTGGAGTTATTCAGTGCCTGACAGAGTTAAAATCCAGTCATGGGACACTTCCCCTTTTCACTGTTGTGTGGACATGTGGACAGAGAGGCGCCTCCTAGAGGTGACTGAAGAGCGGGCTGAAGCCCAGGAGAGAAGCTGGTTTCCACCCAGGCCCCTCCACAACCCAAGTTCCTCTTTTGAACGAGTTCTCAGTACGTTGTACACAGAGAGCCTTGCTTTACTGACAACCTGAGCCAGGCAGAGCAGGCTCTAGTTTCTGTAATTCTCTAAGAGATTGTTTTGAGAAGACTTTTCATGTTCCCAGGCAAACATTGTTCTTGGCCATTAGGCTTTATTTAAACATGCCATTTTCTGCAGCCTCATAAGTATTTTATATTTTGAGAATGAGAGAGAGGGGGGCAGAGAAACAAGGACAGTAGCTACTTGATGTTTAATATAACATAAGCTCTGTACTGGGTTTTTGGGAAAGTCTCATTCAAATTTCACTAAGGGCCTATTCAGTTTTGGTTTCCCAAAGTTGGTAGAATACATTTTTCCCCAAAAAGTATCAGTGCATATCTCTTGGCAAGTGTTATGGTATGAATGTGTACCCTAAAATCCATGTGTTGGATACATAATCCCCAATGCAGAAGTGTTGGGAGGTAGGCCTAATGGGAAGCTCCATGCTCATGAATGAATTAATGCCTACGAAAAGGGGTTGTGGGTGTGATCTCCATCTCTTCTACTCTTCTGACATGCGAGGACACCGCATTCATCACTTTTTGCCCAGGCCACCTTCTGCCACGTGAGAACACAGCAAGAAGATCCTCCTCACCAGACACCAGATGCCAGCACCTTGAACTTGGACTTCCCATCCACCAGAATCATAAGAAATAACTTTCTGTTCTTAATAAATGACCTTGTATGTGGTATTCTGTTATAGCAGCACAAATAGACTAAGAGAGCAAGGTTATGTGTGATATATGTATATAAGTTATGTATGCATGTTGTGTGTGTATATATATATGTATATGTACATTTAAAATAGGTGTTCTTTATATGTTCATTTATAAAGTGTAAATAACATGGCCAGTTATCTACTACCGCCCAGCTTAAGACACAGAATATAGCCAGTACCCTTGACACTCCCAAATATATTACTCCCAACCCCCACCAGGTGCCTCTGGGTAAATTTTGAAAAGGCCCCCTTTCCTCCTAGTGAAGATGCATTTTCACACCAGGGTAAAAAGTGTGAGAGTAGCTTTAAGAATTAGCAGTTAGCTCCGATCACCTTTTTGGCTGGATATCCTTATGCAATGTACAGCCATACATGGCAATCCCACCCAACCTCTCTTTTGTTGCAGTATTCTCATATATATGGATCCCTCAACAATATGTAGTTTGTTTTTTCATATTTTTGGACTTTGTAGAAATAGAATCACATGCTTCTCTTGCTCAACTTCCTGTTTCTAAGATTCATTCAGGCTGAAAGGTGCAGATGTGGCTCATTCATTCTTGGCTAATAGTCTTCCTTTGTATAAATATTCCATTTGTTTATCCATTTTACTGTCAATAAACACTCAAGTTGTATCCAGTATTTAGTTATTACCAAAAGTAAAAAAAAAGTTACCCATGAGCACTCTGGTATTTATCTTCTATGCATGTATGCAAGAGTTTCGCTAGAGCAGACACCTATGAATAGAATTGCAGGGTAAGACGGAGGGAGCTTACATGTTT
Source organism: Galeopterus variegatus (assembly GCF_000696425.1). Classification (NCBI taxonomy): domain Eukaryota; kingdom Metazoa; phylum Chordata; class Mammalia; order Dermoptera; family Cynocephalidae; genus Galeopterus; species Galeopterus variegatus. Next base: position 536,166 of record NW_007726778.1, on the reverse strand, counting down.
AACTTTACATTATAATTCCAAATTGTTTTCCAAAATGTTTTTGTCAATTGGTACTCCCATTAGCAGGGTGTAAAGAATTCTTATTGCTGTCCAATTTCTCCAGTCCTTGGTTTATCAGATTTTAATTTTTGCTAATCTGGTGGATGTGGCTTTAATTTGAATTTTTCCAATTATAAATAAGTTTGAACATTTTTTCTTGTGTCCTTTCATGTGAAATGCCTTTTCATGTCTTTCGTACAGGTTTTTTGTTGTTGTTGTTTGTTTTTTTAATTAGGTTGCTTGCCTTTTTAAAATTAAGTTATAGGAGTTCTTTAGATATTCTGAATTTTCCTCCCTTGGTTATATGAAATGCAAATATTTTCCCAGTTGATAGGTTATCACTATATTTTTCATGTCTTTTGATAAACATTTTCATTAAGATAGTCAAATTTATTAATACTTTCTGATTTGCATTTTTGTCTAAAGAAATAATTTCCTATTCTGAGGTTATAAGGTGTTGCCCTATATTTTCTCAAAGTTCAAAGTTTCACTTTTCATATTTAATTACGTAATTCATCTGAAAATGGATTTTGCGTATTTTAATATCTGGTAGGATAAATCTTTTATCTTGTCTTCTTTAAGAGTATCTTAGCTACTCCTGGACCTTTCATATAAGCTTTTCATATGAGTTTTAGAATTATCTTATTAAAATTCCAAAAATCTACTTGCTAAAATTTTAATTGAAATTTCACTAAATCTATAAATCAATTTAGAGAAAACTGATACTCTGATGATAATGAATGACCCTATTCATCAATACATATTTTTCTCAATTTTATTTTATTTTATTATTTATTTATTTATTTATTTATTTATTTATTTATTTATTTATTTATTCTGTGACTGGTAAGGGGATCGTACCCCTTGGCTTGGTGTCGTCTGCACCATGCTCAGCTAGTGAGTGCACTGGCCATCCCTATATAGGATCTGAACCCACAGCGGGAGCCACTGCGCTCCCAGCGCCACACTCTCCTGAGTGAGTCACAGGGTTGGCCCATCAATTTTATTTTTTTAATATAATTCAATAAATCTCATTTTTTAAAATAAAATCTTATACATATTTTGTTGAATATATTTCTAGGAAACTTATTATTTTTGTTATTATAAATATGCATTTCTATATTCCAGCAATAAATAGGAATAAATATCAAAAGGCTTTTCTATATTTATTTCATAACTTTCAGTCTTATTACACTTTTATTAATTTTGATAACTTACTTACATATTCTTTCTGGATTTCAGTGTAATCATATCATATGCCAGTAATGACAGTTTTATTTTTACTTTTCCAAACTTTATAGCTTTTATTTTTTTCACCTTCTTTATCTTGCTGGCTGAGACCTGTACTGAAACTCTGAATAGATGTCAAGACAGTGGGTGTTCTTGCCTTGCTCCTGATATTAAAGGGGAAGCTTTTATGTTTCACTGTTAGGTATGATGCTTACTGCAGAGTTTTTTCTTGATATCCCTTATCAGGATAAGAAAGTTTCTTTCTATTCTTAGTTTGCTCAGAGCTTTCGTCACAAATGAATGTTGACTTTTACCAAATGACTTCTGCATCAGTTGAGATAATCATTTGGCTTTTCTCTTTTGTTTTGTTAATATGGGGAATTATATTAATATATTTTCTGTTGTCAAATCAAAATTGCTTTCCTAAGTTAAATCAAACTTGATAAGAATGTATTATCTTTTAAACACATTTCTAGTTTAGGTTTGTTATTATCTATGTTTATGGGTGAAATTGACCTGTTATTATTTTTTTCTCATTATGTGTTTGTCTGATAGAAATCAAGGGTACATTTTGGGAAGAGTTCCCTCTTCTATGTTCTGGATGAGTTTGTTTAAGAATGGAATTCCTGGTAGAACTAATTGTAAATCCTGTGGGCCAAGTTTTATTGAGAAAATCTTAAATTACTGACACAATTTACTTAACAATTTTCTATTTCTTCTTGAATTGATTTTGGTAAGTTATATTCTTTTCTAAAGCTGTGCCTGTTCCACGTAAGTGATCAAATATATTGGCATATAGTTCGTAATGTATTAATCTTTTCATCTCAACTGTTTTTGGAGTTGTATACCCTCCATAACACTATTTTTTCTTCTTTCCTTCTCTTTCTATCATTTTTATTTGCCTTCTATTCTTTCCTTTCCCCCTCAATTATTCTTGCCATAAATTCATTTGTTTTATCAGTTTAAAAAAAAAAAAAAGTTTGGCTCTGTTGATCCTCTTTGTTTCATATTTTGTTGATTTCTGCTTTTATCTTTATTTACTTATTTATTTTTCTGCTTTTATCTTTATGATTTCCTTTCTTTTACTCCCTTTCAGTATGTTAATTTAAAAAATAATTTTCAACTTCTTAAGTTGTATGGTAAGCCTTTTAGCCTTTCTTATTTTCTGTTATAATCTTTAAACTTTAAATTTCTCTCCCAAAACCAACCTAGCTTCATTCTACAAATTTTGATATGCAGTATTTTCACTATTATTCAGTTGTAAATGTTTCCACTCATGAGTTAATTAGAAGTGTTTTCTAATTTCCAATGATTTGAGGTTTTTAATGTTATCTTTTTGTTACTGAGTTTAATCTAATTGCCTTTTGTTAGAGAATATTATTTCTATGGCATAAATTCTTCGAAATTTGTTAGATGTGCTCTATAGCCTAGTATGTCATCAATTTTCATTATTGTTCTACATGAGCTTTGTTATATTTTCTAGTAGTTGGAAGTGACATTTATAAATGTTTATTAAAATTAGATTTGCAAACTGTTTTTCTCCAATTTCCTTTATCATTACTCAATACATTTTTTTGTTTGCTTGATCCCTTACTGAGAAAGATGGGTTTAACTGTTCCACTCTGAGATCATGTTTGTCAATTTCTCTTTCATCATCTTTGCTTTATATTGTTTTAATCTATGTTGTTACATACACACAAGTAGAAATTTTTAAATCTTCTTAGTTTTAACTGAGCATTCTATCATCACGGTTGTGTTATGACCCTTTTGACTGCCAATACCTTTATTTTTTAAGGGAAAAGTCATTAAAGGTTATTATGTCTGATATTAATATATTAGTTTTCAATTGTTAGTTGTTTGACATACCTTTTTCCATATCTTTATTTTCAGTCACATGTTTCCATATATTTCAGGTGTATGCCCCATAGCCAGCATATTTCTGGATTATGAATTTGAAGATTCAGTATGACCTTTTGTAAGTTTTTATGTTTGCTGTTATTTATTTATTTGGATTATTTCATCCTTTATATTGTAGAATTTTCAGATTCTTATGTTTCTTCTTTCTCATTCCTTTCTTTCCCCTCTCTATTGGTTTGTCAGTTATACCTTTAATTCTATCAGTTTAGTGGATACCCTAGACTTTCTATATTTCCCATGTAATGTAATAATATTAAAAGTTAAAATCTTCAGTCTTTTCAAAAACAATAAAGCAACTTTTTAGTATTTTAACCTGATTACTCCTATTTACACTAAAGTTATTCAGTACTCTCATCTTTGTTACACTACAAATTAAACATTATTTTTATTATTTTGTACAATGTCTGTATAAATTTAAATTTATCCACATTTTTTCCCACTCTATTCACAGTACCTTCTGAAATCTCAGACCTTCTTTCTGGGATAACATATTTTCTTTCTGAAGTACATACTTTAGAAATCTCTTTAGGGAGAGTCTATTGGTATCAAACACTCTCAATTTTGTTAGACTTAAAATATCTTTATTCTTGTTTTTGAAAGACAGTATTGCTCTGAATATTTCTCTACTTTGACAAGTTATTTTTCTCACTGCACATTGAAGATAGTTTTCAACTGTCTACTGGATTTCATTGTTACTGTTGAAAAATCAGCTAAAAGCTTAATGGTTGTTTATTTTTCATTTTTCTTTTAAAGGTGATCTATCTTTTTCTCCTGGCTGCAGTTTGATTACAATGTGTCTACTTTGAGAATTTTTTAAAAAATGTACCCTGTTTGGAATTTCTTGGGCTGTCTGATTCCAGGGATCCATGCTTTTCATCAATCCTGGAAATTCTTAAGGACAATGATAAGAGTTTGGATGTCTTGTACCCCCAAAACTCATGTGCAAATCGATCCCCAATTTGCCAATGTTGGTAGTGGTTTGGGTTATGGGGGTGAACAGATTAATGTCTTGGGGGTGGGGTAGTAATTGAGTTCTCACTCTATTGGTTCCCACGAGAGCTGGTTGTTTAAAGGGGTCTGACACCTTCCCCCCACTCTCTCTTGCTTCCTCTCGCAATGTGATCTGCTTGTACCTGCCAGCTGCCTGCCACTTTCTGCCATGACTAGAAGCAGCCTGAGGCCTGCACCAGGTGCATCTGTCCCAGAATCGTGAGCCAAATATTCTCTGTTCTTTATAAATTATCCAGTTTCAGGCATTCTGTTACAGCAACACAAAAAACGGACTAATACAGATGATATATTCAAATATTCTCTTTCCCTTTTCCTTCTACCATCTCTTTTTTGGACATTCCATAAAATGCATGAACATCCTGCTCTTTATCCTATAATTATTTTAATTTTTGTTTATTATTTTCTGACTACATTATACATAATTTATTTGAACCTCTCTTCTAGTTCAATAATTCTCTTTTTATGCCTAATTTGCTTATATCATCCATCATCATGTTTCTATTTTAAATTATTATATATTTCATTTTTAGAATTGCTATTTGGCTAGTTTTCAAATCTATCTTGTTATATTTCATAGTCTATTTGACTTATACTTTTTTGATATCTTCCTTTATATTTAAAAAATATTAAACTTAATTTATACTTGATGGTGATTCATATTTTTACAGACATAGTGCAACTAATTCTACTCTTTGTTGTTTCTGCTGACTGTTATAAAAGCTTGTTTCCTCATGCATTTTGCATTATGATATTTACCGTGGTTTATGGTTTTGGCATTTTATCTGTGAGAATTCTTTGAGTCATGTTACTAAGTGCATTTTTTTCCAGAGATCATATGCATTTACATCTGCTTGGTGCTCTGGTGTTCCACCAACCCAGGAATATTTTAAACTGAAAATGTGGCTTGGTCATTTTCAGGTCACAAGGAAGCATCTATTTGGGCCCCCATTCATGTGAGCATTGTCTTGGGATTAAGATTTTTCAAAGGTGAGTGGTCCCTCTAACAGAACATAGGCAGCAGCATTTCTTTCTCTCTTTGAGGGATGGATTATGTTCCAGTTTACTCTTTCACCCAGGGTTTTGCCTTATTAAAATCTAGTTTTTTAGGAGAGATTTTGGATCATACTTCTCACATCACATGGGCACCACACGTTCATCTTCTGTTCCTTACAGCAGCCCAGTAAACCAAAAAGTTTGGACATTCAGGAATAGAGAAATGCCCTCCCTCCTGCCAAAGATACCAACTTCAGGACAATCCACCTCTTTGTATTAGTGCTTTCTGATTAATTTTAGCTTCAGAGAACCATCACCCCATCCCTCACCTCGTTATGCATTTTAAAAGATCTCTTATACTTTATTCAGTATTTATAAAGTTATACTTTATTTCAAGTGTTTTGTATTAGAAGGGTTTTAAAGTATGTCTTGTGTGCTATGTCTTGAAAATAGAAACACTTTATGTGATTTCAATTCTAAGTGTTAATACAAAGTGACCCACTATCTTCTCTCCTCTGTTACCATCACTTATTTTCAGTTAGCCTTACTCAGGTAACCTGAAATTCAATTAATTAACTGATGATTTACAATAAATACATTGTAGCTTCTATTGAAAAGTCATTTTTAACTTTCCTTTATAAATATATGCTATGATGTAAATTTTAAGCCACTTTTCTTTTTCTTTTTTTTTTTTTTGGCTCGCATATGCATTTTTTTTTTTTTTGCCCCCCTTTTGCTTTTTTTTTTTTTTTTTGGCCCCCATATGCTTTTTTTTTTTTTTTTTGGCCCCCATATGCTTTTTTTTTTTTTTTTTGGCCCCCATATGCTTTTTTTTTTTTTTTTTTTTTTTTTGGCTCGCATATGCATTTTTTTTTTTTTTGCCACTTTTCTTTCTAAATCCTAGGCTAAAAGTTCTGAACATGATATTCATGTCTTCTCCTTTCCAAATCATATGAATGTGTATACATTTCTGTTTTTTTCTACAAAAGGGTAAATAATTTTTAGCAGTTTCTAAAAGAAGTATGTAACCTTAAAAAAAGGTTAAGAATTGCTTATCTTAGAAGAATATCAACAATTAAAAAGGTTCATATTTATAGGAGAATTCTGAAAACTATGTCTGGGAAAAGGGAATGAAAAATATCCCATGAGAAACAGTATATATAGCTCTAGCTATATATGTCTGCGTGTCTGTCTAACTGTAGATTGATCTGCCTATTTACACACAAACACTCACAGCCACATTCTTCTGTATATGTGCACATGTTACTCTGCTAAAATGTAATAGTAAATGGGGTTAGGAACTGAGATTATCAATAATAAATTGGTTTTAATTGTGTGTATTTTTCACCTGCAAGTTTAAAGATAATAAACTGCTTGATCTTCACTGAGAGAACCAAACCAGTCATTGCTGAGAAAACTCTGACAACACTCCTATAGTGGGTAATTCTAAACTAACATTACCCATCTTGACCTCCCACCAGACTTGGCTCCAAGTGATTTAGCTGTTTCCATAAATCACATCTTCTTTTCAAAGACAAAGACATTTCAGACACGCAGAAGAATGTGGAAGGGATTGAAAAAATTTCCAAGAGAACTCCAAAACATTTTGAGCAGAGGCAGCTGCACCAGAATCTGTGTTGTCTAGTGATTGCTGAGCAGGCAATGTCCTCATTGGGGGGTTTGGGTGCCAGTGACTTTATGAGTCTCAGTGTTTTATCCCACTGTATTTCTGTCTTTCTTAGTATATATAAAATATATGAGTAACTCTGAGGACTATTCAGGAGAAGGAGCCTTAAATATGTTAAGGTATAAACTTGTCTCTAGGACAAAGTGACATGGTGACAACTGGAGGGGTAACACCCACTGGGATGGAGAGGTTTGGGTATGCACATTAGAAGAAGCAATATCATTTTTTTTTTTTTGTCTTTTGTCTTTTTCCGTGTCCGGCAACGGATCGCAACCCTCAGTGTTGCCCCCGTACCGGACCGGGGACCGGCAACGGGATCGCAACCCTCGGCGTTGCTCCCGCGCCTCGCTCAGCCAGTGAGCGGGAACCGGTCTGTATGTGGGATCTGAACCCTCGGCGGGAGCGCCGCCGCGCTTCCCAAGCGGCGCACTTATCCAGTGCGCCACCGGGCCGGTCCACAATATCATTTTATAGCTGTTCCTTGCCTACTCTGTGGCACAATGTATATTTTCTTTCTCCTTTTAATTCAAAAAGTCTGTATAAATTGCCTACTCTTTTCTTCTAGGAACAAGGTTCTAATGGAGTATTGTGTACTCTAGTTCTCTGCTCCAAAAATTGTTTTTAAAACAGAAAGTCTTACGTTAGCTTCCCCTGCAGAATCTCTCTGGCCTTCATTGCAAATCTGTGAGGAAATCATGGTACTTATGACAGCATAGCTGGCTAAAGGCTGAACAGTGAAAATGAATGATGAAGAATTCATAGCCCTAAAAGCTGATTAAAAGTAATCCTGCAGACACTAAACGGCGAATTATAGAGTGATTACTGCCAAACTGATAGACTGGCACCTGGACACTGTAAAAACTGAAGAGTTGTACTATAGATTTAAGTTAAGACCATTTAGAAAAAGAAAAAGAATCATCACACAAGTAACTGTGACTGTGTGAGATTCCTTCACAATAAATAAGGCTGTGCTCCTTGACTGATTCCATAGCTTATAATAGTTCAACAGAAATAAGTGCATTAAGCTGGAATTATTATTATTACTGTTATATCATCAAATGTAGAGATGTCTGGGCCACTTAGGAGAGATAGGAATAGCATAGCTCTAGAGAAATACAATCTGGACAAAGTGAGATTATATGATCCACTGGGAACAGGAATAAAATAAAAGAGAAAGCATCAAATGTTCTATATAAACCGTAGAGCCTTCCGTCTCTGTAATTATCCACATTGATGACTGTTTAGCTTATTGCTCATCAAATTTGTTATTTTGCTGGTATGGATACCATCAGAAAGCTATGCTGTTGCTTGGTTTAATATGCATTTCAATGACTCATGGCAACCTCGGAAGTGGAAAAAAAGCAAGTCAAAACTGAGTCATGAATAAAGAAAAATAAAAGACTCTAGGCAAGGAATACTCTAAATGATATAATAATCACAGAATCATCCAAATTAGATGTGGAAGGATGGAGCTTGGGCTCCAGCCCCCTGAGGTGACTGCTCTAGAAAGCCAAGGTGTGGGGATGTTCCAGCCGGTCCCCCACTTCCCTGGCCCAGCTCCCTGCCATATGCTTGCTTCCTAGGCTTTTTGCTCTCATGCATTCCAATGATGCTACCATTTTCCTCACCCAGTTTGTATATTTTACACCTGAATTGGAGAAAGTTATTGGAAGTGTCATTTATTCCAGAGCCGTGAAACCACAAATGGCGATTTACTCTACCAGCAACTTCAATTTGCAGAATCAAGCGATCGAGGGGCTTTTACTACCTTCAACTCCACCCCATCTTCCCCAAACTTCCGCTTTATGGGGAGCTTTTTTATGCTTCCTACAATAAGCCCGCTCTGAATATAAATGCACATTTCCGATGTATATGGCACTTTCAAACAGCGTGAATAGAAAATCTTGGAAAGATGCTACAGTGAAGCAACTGCAAGCGTAATACCCTGTTGTTTTTATTGCTAATTAGAAACAAAACACAAGTTCGACCTTATTGCAGGCTAATCAGCTATTAAAACTAAGTGCTTCTTAAAAAAAAAAGTCAAATCAAATCTGGTTGCCTTCTTTAGATGTGTGAAAGAGAAAAAACAAACAAACAAACAAAAAAAACAACCAAAATGGGATATGTGCTTTAAAATCCTTTCCTTATTTTTCGCTGTGCAGATGCAGATTCGCTGAGCAGTCTGATGTAAAATGTACATACAGGCAAGGCCACCAGTAGTCCCAGGGCAAAGATGTGGCTGCCATAGTAACCCCTGGATGTTCTTGGTAAGTCCTGTTATTGTCAGAAAGATGAATTCTAAAACAACTCTATATTGTGCAATCTGCAGATTTTATTGACAAAGGTGTCAAGTCCCGCAGAACTGAAAGTTGTTTCCCTTGTCATGAAATAAATAAGCAGGTTTGCTAGAGCTCCCAACTTTATTCAATTTGCTTAGATACAAGGTGACTGTAAGCATTGATTCCATTTAAGGCCGGATATAGATTTTTTTTTTTTTGTCTTTTTGTCTTATTTTTCCGTGTCCGGCAACGGATTGCAACCCTCAGTGTTGCCCCCGTACCGGACCAGGGACCGGCAACGGGATTGCAAACCTCGGTGTTGCTCCCACGCCTCGCTCAGCCAGTGAGCGGGAGCCGGTCTGTATGTGGGATCCGACCCCTCGGGCGGCAGCGCTGCCGCCCGAGGGGTCGGATCCCACATACAGACCGGCTCCCGCTCACTGGCTGAGCGAGGCGTGGGAGCAACACCGAGGTTTGCAATCCCGTTGCCGGTCCCTGGTCCGGTACGGGGGCAACACTGAGGGTTGCAATCCGTTGCCGGACACGGCAAAATAAGACAAAAAGACAAAAAAAAAAAATCTATATCCGGGGGGCCGGCCCAGTGGCGCACTGGATAGTGCGCCGCTTAGGAGGCGCGGCAGCGCTGCCGCGCCTCCTAAGCGGCGCACTATCCAGTGCGCCACTGGGCCGGCCCCCCGGATATAGATTTTTTAAGGGAGGTACATGTTCTGGGAGTTAGAGTTACCTCCTAAAGCAGACTGGCTTTGCAGCTTGGCTCACAGATCCAAGGAGAGAGAGAGAAGCTGCTGGAGCTTGAGAGACTATGGTGAGGCTGGGGCCAGGTGGGCTGGCCACAGCTCTCAGTGCTCTGCCTTGGGGATACACAGGATGTTACATCTGGAATTAAGGGCCATAAAGATCATTCAGAACCGTGGTTCTCAAACTCGAGTGTACATCAGTTTTTAATACAGATTGCTGATCTCTTGCTCCAGAGGTTCTGATTCAGTAGTTCTGGGATGAAGCCTGAGAATGTGCATTTTGAACAATTTCACAAGTGAGGCAAATGCTACTGATCTGAGGACCATCCTTTGAGAACCAGTGGTCCAACACAACTCTCATTTTATAGATGCATATCCTGAGGTTCAGAAAGAAGTATACTGCTCTGTGGAAGGTGCACCCACACAGACAGTTGGGGAAAGAGCTAGGCCTAGGAAACCCATATTTCCTGTGTTTATATCCAGAGTCCTTGCTGTTTCCCCAGAACCATGCTTTTTAGCATCTCCCCTGCTGCACGTGAACATAACCTTAACCTAGAGATAAGGAAGCTGTTTCTGAAGCGGGCAGCAGGGTGCTTGTCTTCCTGCAGGAGGCCTGAGCCTTCTGTGCATTCAGTCAAGGTGAGTAGCCCCCATGCTGGAGAAAAAGGAAAAGACCTTTGGAGATTCCTCTCTATAGTCCTGCTTGTCAGAGAAGTGAGAGACAGGGGAGAGTGGAGCTGTTCAGGGATGGACTTGGTTGTCTGTACAGTAATGAGCTTCTAGAGTCTAGACTCCCCCCCCCCCCCCC
>NW_007726778.1:420422-524444 GCF_000696425.1 Galeopterus variegatus | reverse complement strand
CTCGACCCCCCCCCCCCCCCCAGCAGAGGAACGTGGCAGAAAGTACCAGTGAATTTGAGAAGCTATTTGGGGTTAGATGGCCTCTAAGTTCCCTTCTAACTTTGAGACTCTATGATCTATGAAGGCTCTTTCAACATATTGTAGTAAAATTTCCTAATTTCAAACCCTACTAAACCACAGTTTGTGATGAAATGTACATTGTAATCAAATAATACTGAGCCTGGAAAACAGTTTACTGTGCATATACTGCACACTGACTACCATTTTGTTTCAAGATTGTGGGCTGAGCCTTAAATTGAGCCAAACTTCATATAGACACTGCCAGTAGTACACTGAATTTTATTAAAGTAAAGCAACTCCTTTGAAGTTATCTTAGAACAAAGGGCCAGACAAATATGAAAGGCTTAGGGGTAAAGTTAAAAACAGACAGTTTCCAGGAATACAGTTTCAAGAACAAAAACACTGAACCAGTAGACCTGTCTGATTGCAATGAGAAGCAAATGCAGATTCAGAAGGCTGGGTCAGTAATGGACACAACATCCATGCAAGTCCTTTCATGGAGTTGTTGTGAGAGCTTTCACATGATTTCCAGACTGGATGCCAGAGGTGACAAGAAAAGCTCCCCTGGTGCCTCAGAGGCACTCTAATCAATATTTGTGACATAAATCAGTTGTTTAAATTAGTAGCTTGTTAGAGGAAAAAAAGCACCAACTTCAAAGTCAGATTTGGGTTCAAGTTCTGGTTCACCCCCTTATTAAATACATGATATTAGACAAATTATGCACTTTTGAGGCTCAATATTCTTATCTTAAAATTTGGATAATTGTGTCTACAGAATCTTTAAGACAGCTGGGATAATTAAAGATATTTTATAGAAAATACAAAATGGCATCACAGCCTGTAGCATTACAATTGTGACAGCTGACAGCTCTCTCTTGCTGCCTGCCATCACAGGTAGCACATCAGGCCAGCAGTGAAGGAAACTGAACAGGGCTCAGTGACCATATGTCTCTGCATCCCACCTATGAAGGCTCATGGTGCTTGGCGTTGTCCACTTTGCTGAGAGTGACAGGCGTGCAGCTTTGTATTTTGACATTCAGTAATAGCCCTACTTTGGAATTTTGTCTCCTCATCTGCTAAATCTGTTAAATGGGGCTAATCTTATTTAGCTCCACCCACCTCCCAGGGAAATTGTGAGGATCACAGAAGACAAAGTAGGTGAGAGATGCTATGAGGATTGTAAATACCAGGTAGTATTAAGCTATTAGGATTGGATTCCTAATGCTCACTCATTTGGGCTTCAGCTTATTTGGGTTTTGTGATTATTGGCACTACACGATGTCCTGTGAAATGTCATGGCCTCCCCTGCACAGGCAGACGACTTATCCCCTTGCCTGGCTTGCAGCGTCTCTCCTTGCACACTCCGCAGTGAGAACAGAAAAGAAAGCTGCTTGCAGTAAATGTGATGGGATGCCTTTTGGAAATTGGGGCTGAGAGGTTAAAGTCTTTATTGACACTCTTAAAATATGAACCTGTTTTAGTGTTTTATGTCATCAGTTATGATTGTCAGTTTCCTTTGCAAGCTGAGAAATGATGGAGCCATGCTTTTTCCTTGCTCTTCCCAAACTAATGTTGTCCCGTGGGCTGAATGCAGCCCTGGCTGTGGTGGGAGTATAGATCTATTTTAAAAATATGGAAGGTTTTATGATGCTGTGTAGTTAATCCCAGACTCAAGAATAAGGAGAGCACATGGCCCTCAAGCTGAATACCATGCCACTGAACTTTCTGGTAGATGAAGACTGTTTCTCTGGAAGCTGGGGAAGATTTTACCAATTCACTGGCACTGCTTATTTCCATAGCAAGCAAAGATCATCCACTCTTTGGTAGATATATGGGGGAGACAAAAAAGCTGGAGGGCAAAGTGAGAGGCTCTCTGGAACAGTCTCTTCTCTGCTGAGTCAGGTTCTGGGCTACAAGTGCAGGGACGCTAGTGTTTACAGGCCACAACTGGTCTCTGTGAATGGAGCCAGGCAGGCCTAAAATCTGTCCTAAGTTACTGGATCATTCTGGGAAGCAAGGTTTTAACTTCTACTGGGGAACATAAAAGCACAGTGATCTACGAATAAATCAGAAGACAATTAAGGTTAAAAAGTCAATGTTCAAGAAACATCAAGGTTCTCAATTAAATCAACATATCAGGGTAATTCAAAGGCTAGTGCCTGGAAGGCAGCGTTTTATTCACAATCCAATTCATCCATCAGGAAGCATTTCTCTGTTCGTGGGCCATTCTATGGAATGATTTGGGACATCTGCCAGCTGCCGCCAGTTGTTCTGGCTGGTGCTCGCTCAGGGCTGTACACTGGCCAGAGTTTATAACCCAAGTTAGGTGAATGTTTATCTGTCATCCCTCCCTTCTTTGCCCCTTTGTTTTTTCCTTCTTTCTCCCCAGAATATATCAGTTGCCCGCACATACTTCTTCCATTTCTTTTTCGATATCTATCCAAAATAGGGCAGAATATGTCCAAAAGACATTTCTGTAGGCACTATCTGGGTTCAGAAAGAACTCACAAAAGTGCACCTTGGTTTCCAGCTCATGCATCAGGGGACGGTTTTAGAACCGTATCACCTGGTGATCACAGGAAGCCTTCCAATACCCTAGGGGATGGACCCATAGTGATGGTTAAGAAATCATTTCAGGGCTTGAGAAGAGAGGAACTTCAAAGCTAATAAGAGCTACTGTGTATTGACGATTTACTACAGCTGAGAAACTCTCACTCATGGTTTACATATGTCAGCTAATTTAATTCTTAGAGTAAGTCCCAGAATAGACACTGTTTTCTCCCCATTTTACAGATATAGAAACTGAGGTTCACAGAGGTTAAGGTACATGATATGGTCACAGAACTAGTAAGTTACAGAGTTGGGACTCACTTGCAGGTATGTCTGAATTCATGGGCCAGTTTTTGTTTGTTTGTTTGTTTCAACCCTAGGGTCCATGGGCCTCATAATGACAACAACAACAAATAAATACATAAATATTTTTTGAGCACTTCCTCTATGCTGGGCTCTATTCTAGGCATCTCCTATGAAGTCACTCCTTTAATCCTCATAACACATCTGGGATGCAGTACATCGTTATTCACAGATTACAGACGGAAGAGCTGGAACACAAGGAAGTGAACAGCTCCTCCAGATCTCCCAGCAGGTGAGGGACAGAGCTGGGGTTCAAATCTAGGCATTTTGAAGTCCATGCCCTAATATCCCCTAATCATAACATGACCAACTATTTCCCTACTTGCCTTCAACGGTGCCTTATCCCTGAGGATTTGTACATAGATCACCATTCTTGAGGCTGTAAACACAGGCAGTTACTTATGCTTCTGAATGTGTTCTGGTGCCCAGTCAAAGCACAGCAGGGCTGACAAAGGCCAGAGTACTTCCCAAAAGCCTGAAGTTTCTGAATTTACACCAAATTGCTAACATTTTTTTCAATACTGGCTTTTCTTTGTGGTTTAATTATTTACTTGCTCAGGTTCATTTGCTTTGGAGCTTCTTGAATGTCAGAGCTTCAGATCTCAAATGTGAGCCAAGCTTTGGCCTTTGCAACAGCCCAGTGTTAACACAGACTACAAACAGGGGCCTCCCAGACCCACCGCAGCTCCCCGCTGCTGTTCCTCGGCACCTGCTTCCTGCTCTAGCACATTTCCTGGGTCTCGTGAAGAAGGGGCCTTGATACCCTGAGATGGTCTGGTGTGTATATGTAGGTCTGAATATATATATATATCTCTTCCCTGAAGCTTGTCTCACTACTCATTGGATGCATATGCAGAGTCTACTGAAGATGCAGTAGGTATTTGGGGAAATAATTCCTCAAAGTAGAGAGAAAGAGAAAAGAGCCCCAAGCTTGGCCACTAGCGCTTCATCTCAGCCAGGACACTTAGCCTCTGAGCCTTGATTCTGCCAGTTATAACTGTAGAGGCTTAAACTAGATTAGTATTTCCCAACCCTCTTCTGCAGAATGTTTGTTTTCCTTGATACGGGTGGATTTTAAAAACATAAGAGTTGTGCAGTCAGGTAACTTGTGAAAAAGTAATTTTCCTCTGAAGACAAATTCACATTACTCATCAATATGTTAACAGCTATGAGATGTTATTAGTAGATAATCACATACTTTTATTGATTCTAGTATTTAATAAATATATTTGATAATCAAACTCTTTTCACTGAACACCTATCAACACTTCTTGAGGACAGTGCTGGGAATTAGTTTTAGGATATCAAGCAGTCCCAAGCACAGGATCTTAATATTCAAACTTCAGTAATGCATTGGTTATTACCTTTGTTAAGTGATTGGATTGCTAAAATGAGAAAAACTATAAATGGAAGTAAAAGTGAATTTATTTTAGTTTAACGCAATCAATTGACAAGACAATAGAACTGAAGTCTAACTTCCTTCTCTATGGTAAGTGTGAATGGTAAATGGTAAATGAATGGTCCTCATAGGTGAGATAGTTAACAGGGTCCTGCACCTAGCAGAACTGAAGATGTGGACAGTGTTGATTATGCCATATTCCCAGGTCTTTAATGATAAATTTCTTTTTTAGTGCAGAAGGACTCTTAAGGTCAAAGAAGTACAAACATTTAAATGGAAGAGAGCTTCTCTCCTTAGATCTGAAGATTTTCAATCATATCTTTGTATGCCTCACTGATCTTTATACACCTTGTGGCATTGATAACAGGGCCACACAGTCAGAAGTTCATAAGCAGGTATTGGTCAAATCAGATTTCAGAAAGTGCCTTTGTGAGATACACATACTCACAAAGGGAAAAAAGACAGTAGTCCAATTTTTTTTTTCCTTTTTGTCTTTTTTTACTGACCGGTAAAGGGATTGCAACCCTCGGTGTCCCGTCTGCACCGCGCTCAGACAGTGAGCGGGAACCGGTCTCCACATGGGATCCGAACCCTCGGCGGGAGCACCGCTGCGCTGCCAAGCGGCACACTCTCCAGTGCACCACCGGGCTGGCCCAGTAGTCCAATTTTATTATTATTTTTTTTAATTATTATTTTTTTCTTCCTTTTTTTGTCTTTTTTCGTGTCCAGCAACGGATCGCAACCCTCAGTGTCGCCCCCGTACCGGACCGGGACCGGCAACGGGATCGCAACCCTCGGTGTTGCTCCCACACCTCGCTCAGCCAGTGAGTGGGAACCGGTCTGTATGTGGGATCCGAACCCTCGGCGGGAGCGCCACCACACTCCCAAGCGGCGCACTGTAGCAGTGAGCCACTGGGCCGGCCCCAGTAGTCCAATTTTAAAACAGAGTCACTTTCAGGACAATTTTGTAGAATTGTATACTTTTTCTACATAGGTATCTTTGTTTTAATGAGTTTTTTTTCTCCATATGGAATGGAAAGTGAACTTTATAGAATGGCTGTTATTCTTTAGGTGAAAATGGTCTGTTCTTGAATCATCTTGCTCTTAACACCATGAGAGTTGGGGATACTCTTATTTTATTTTAAAAAGATCAAGTATTACCTTTCTCCTCTCCTAAATAAATACAAGTTGCATATTTGCTGTTTGTTTGGTTTTTGTTCGACCAGACTTTGGTAAATCTAGTCATCTCACCTGTGCTGTGCTCCTGAGGCCACATCAGTCATTTGGGAGGTCTACAAGATCTGAAGCGGAGAACCTCTCTGGGACTTAGTTTAAAACCTCAAAGCCTTTTATGTAGTGAAAACACCACGGTATGCAAGACTGAACAATCCGAGGCTCCTCCACCTGTTTCCCTCCCTCTCTGCTCTTCTGGAGTTCTGTAGTTTCTGTCCCCAGCTTCTCTCCTCTCTGTCCCCTCCTTCCCACCCCTACCCAGCTACCTTGGTTTTGAGCCTCTCACCTTGATTATTGTGGTTGTTTCCTAGGTGGTCCACCTGCCTCTTGCCTCTTCCCTCTTAGATGTATTCTTTACTCTTCTGGAGGAGCCGTTGTTGTAAAGGCAGTGCCATTTAACGTGGTCTATGGATCAGTGCCCGTACGCAGACCATTATTGGCCCACCATAAGTAAAGAAATTGAGAGGAAACATTTGGAAACTTTTGTAATAATTTGGTAGAATAATTTGATATCCATATATCTAATAATTAAGAAATTAGAATTGTATATTGTAAGCACCTGCATTTTATTTTTACCTCAGTTTTCTAGAAATTCATTTTAATTATATTCTATATAGGTATTACCAGCAATGAATTAGGGAAAGGAAAAAGAAACAAACAAAACAAATGGTTCTTGACCACATACAGTTCAAAAAGCCCCACTCTAAGGCACAACTCTGAGACTATCACCCCAGCCCCCACCCCTAGACAGCTTAAACCCTTTCAGTGGCTTCCCTAAGTGCAAGGTCCACAGTCCAAATTCTCCTGCCTGTGTGTCAGTCCCTTCTCTTTGTCTGTCTCTCCATCTCACCCTGCCTATCACTCACTACCCTGCATCCTCCTGGCACCTTCAGGAGAGCCTGCTGTGTGGCTCCAGTCTTTATTCTCACTGTTACCCTGTCTTGGAGCTGTTCATCCTCTCTGTCCAGCCCCCAGGTCCTCAAAGCATCATTCAAATCCTGCCTTTTCAGGCTCTCCAGGAAGGACTGACTACTTTTTCCATCTGTCCTGCTGGCCTCCACACTATCTCGGCACCAAAGTCATCCCAGTGCCCTTCTCAGTCTCCATGTGTATTTCCTTCTCTTGGAATAGCAGCCCCTGGTTAGCAGCAACTGGGTCACATGTGTCTGTGTTTATTAGGTTTCCTGTCATAGAATGGGTAGATACTTAATATATATTTGTTTAAAAACAATCACATGCATTTGAAATTACACCAACAGTGATATATTCTACTATTGAAAAACTGTAATCACTGAAAACAAAATATGAAATAAAGGTTGGCATACCCTAGGTGCTCAATATATGCTTAATGACAACAGTAATTAGAACCACTAACATTTGTTGCATGCTTCTTATGAGTCAGGCATTATGCTACAATTTTATAAGCAAACATACCTAATGATGTGTTAAGTACTATTAGTCCAATTTTGGACTTGAGAAAACAGAGGCAGAAGTTCATTAAATCACTTGCCCAAGGCCTCCCGGTTTGATCTCTTTGGTCTCTTTGGTCAGCCTCTTTCTTTTTCCAGTTCTTTCTGGTGATAGCTCACTGCCCTAAATCAGAGAGTACTCATCACTTTTTGGCCTGAGCCCCTGCACAAATCCACGGGGGCTGCTCCCTGAGGAAGTTATATGAGTTCTCAACTTATGGAGCTATGGAGATCAAAGGAGAGAATGCTCATGAATGTATTTTGAAAAATATAAGTCACTATCCCAAAGTGTGCACAATAACCAGATGTGTAGAATTTGGATTCCTTGACTCAAAGGCAGCAGTAGATTCAGGACAGCTGCTTGCCTATTCAGCCTTGACTGAACATTATGTGGGATTTCTCCAAATGCAGCTACACCTGAGGCCACACTGATATGCCTGCTGCAACAAGGTCTAAGGCGGGGTGGTGGAGGTGGAATCAGGAGGCAGCTGTAAACAGAAAGAGTGGTAGAATTTGCTCTTTGGAGTAATTTCATTTTCCAAACAATCAGGAGGATGTTGTAAGGGGCTGGGTAGAACTTCCTCTGGGCATGGAGCTATGAAATCACAGCTTCACAGAGCAGGTACTTGGTGCAGGAGGCACAAATGAGATTTCACAAATAAAGTCAGACCAAGGCCCCAGCCAGCTAAAGATGCCTGCTTTTCTTGGGACCATCTCTCTAGCATGCCGCCAGCAGAATCCATGCCAAAGGGCCTAACCTAAAGTCCACACTTCATTTGAATAAAAACATCTCTAAATGCTGAAATTTATAACTTCACAGGAAAGGTTTGGGGGGGGGGGAACTTAAAAGAACATTCTGTGTAGAGTTAGGACACTGCCAACAGCTTGTGGGTTGGACAGGGCACCGCGTTCCTAAAGATTAGACATAACTGAGGGTTTTTTCTTTTTTTTTTTTTTTAATAGCAAGGAAATACAAATCCTCCCCTCATGTCAGAGTCTCAACTCTTCAGAAGTTTTGTACAATTTTCCCCATTCAGGAGTAACATTTAACTGAAGGGAAATTGGGAAAAATGTAGCTTTTCTTCTTTTCTTGAAACCAAAAGAATTTAAAGATATCGAGTTTAGTTTTCTAATTAAATTTCTGAACTTTCTGTTTTTTAGTGAGAGAAAGAATGTTAGTGGATATGAAGAGAAAGCACATGTTTTTGTGATTACTAGAATTTTGGTGGTTGGTATTTTATGAAAATGCCACGGAGCTGTACCAGGAGGTATAGTAAGCAGTGAGAGTGAGCCCCCCGCCCCTGCCTCCCACCCAAAAGAAATGTCAGCAAGAAATCCAAGCAAAAAAGTTATTTTCCTTCTCACATGGAATAGAACACAGATTCTGAACTGTGAAAAGAAATTAAGAGTGAGAAATATTTTGATTTTAGACATGTTCTGAGCCACTTCCTCCCCCCAGGCAAGCTATTCCTGGATGACAAACAGGTTTTTGGTTGCTGGTCCTAGTGGTCTCCTCTTGCCAGCAGCATCCCATGAAAACCTGTACTTGGCAGTCTATGCTCTCTGGTAAGACCACACCTTAGTTAGGTGGCTTCCCCACATCCTCCACACGAACTCGCCACTCAAGTCAAGCAGACAATGCTCATTATTCATCTGCTTTTATTTTCTTGCAAAATGTATCACATTTTATTATTTAAATATTTGTATTTGATTTTTCCTCTCCTGCATGACCTAGCACACTATAAACTCCATGAGTGCAGGAATCCTATGTTTTATCTTTCTTGTTCACTCTTGTATCCCCAGGAATTGTGTGTATGTTTATGATAAATGAATAAATGAAATCTTTTTTTAAAGATCACTATACAAATATATTCATATTTTTCTTTCTTTTATTGTTATTATTATTTCTTTTTGCAGCTGGCTGGTATAGAGAACCAAACTGTTGTTATTACAGGGCTATGCTCTAACGAGCTGAACTAACCAGCCAGCCCCTGTATTTCTCCTCAAGTGGCTCCTTTCTGTTTCCCATTTACCTAAATCCAACCAATTCTTTAAGGCCCAGGTATAGTACCATCTACTTCATGAAGAATTCCATATGCCACTCCAGTCTAAAAATGAACTGTCCTTCTTCTGAGTTCCTTGTCATCCAATTTAGCAATTTGAAGTTCTGGAACTGATTTTTTTTTAAAACTTCATTTTCAAAGTTATCCACAAGGTAGATCTCTATCTACCAGATCATGAGGAGAAATCTACAAAGAACAGAGGTAGTCAGTCATGAAGCAAAATGTGAGGCTCTTCCCCTCTGACAGGTGTTCTGGGAGCGTGTGCACAGGTAGAAGGTATGGAGTTATGTGTGTCTTGTGTGCAGGGAGCAGCAAGAAGTTCCCAGAGGCTGGAGTGTTGGGGAAAGGAGTGTGCGGGACTCAGAGCTTTGCCTCTCTGTTGCTGGAAGGACCACATGGAAAGCATGAGAAGGAATGTGGGAAGTCTTTAAGCTCAAAGACCATCAAAGACCTCAGTCCTAAATCTAAAGGGAACTGAGTGAGTCAGCAATCAGAATGAACTTGGAAGTGGATTGTTCTCCAGACCCTCTAGAAAGCAACAACCTCACCACACCTGATTTTGAACTGGTGAGACCGTAAGCAGGGTACCCAGCTGAGACAACTGGACTTCTGACCTATAGAAACTATGAAATAACATATTTGTATTGTTTTAAGCTGCCACATTTGTTGTAATTAGTTGCAGCAACAATACAAAATTCATACACATTTCATTATTTTTCTTATCAGTGCCTTTTTATGGCTGGGTTAGCAGATAAATTGGTCTACAAAACCGGTGCTAGTGTTACAAATTCTCACTGAGATGGACAAAATGCCAGGGGATCGAAACTGCCACCCCCTTTCAAGGGAACTTTGAAGTCTTGCAGATGATGTCACACTGTGAACTTTCACTTATCTCTGGGTAAAATGTGTATTTCATTACTTATCCAACATAACGGTATAAGCCTGACATTTTATCTTCATCATCAAATACAACTGTGGTCCGGCTGATTCCTGCCCCTCTATGTGTGTATTTGTGTTAAGAGACGAATTTAGCTTTATCCCAGTAAGAGCACAATTGAGAAGGAAAGACTGCGGCTTAAAGGAGGACGCTTCTCTAGCAATCTGCTGTTTTATATTTTCTGTGCTTGAATATATTATCCAACATGGAAGTAAAAGGGAATGAAAATCATTAAGGACTATGGGGTATGCAGTATGCTGGGTGCTCCTGTGTATATTCTACCTTTATTTGGCTCTCATAAAACTCTGCGAGGTAGGTATTAATAGCCTCACTTTTCAGATGAGGAAAGGAGGATCAAAGAGGCTAAGTTGCCCAACGCCAAACTACCAGCAAGAGGGGCATTTAGCATCCAAATCCGCATCTGAGACTCCTGAGACTTTTTGCTCTACTAGGCTGTCTTAGAAGTTGCTGAATTTATTCTTAAGCTAGTGCTTCTCAAAGTGTGTGTTAGGAACCCATTGTGGTCTGCAAGGATCAACCCAATCAGCCAGTTGGTCAGTAATATCTTAAGCTCAGCACCATTTTAAGGATTGTATAAGCTACAAAAAGAATATGACATGATCCTGATGTCCCATGACTCAAATTTGATTTGGGTGAGTGAAGACATCTCTACCTAAAATAAAGGTAAACAATACAAGGCCATATACAAATAAGCACTGAAATGAAAATGTAGATATTAGTTATATCAGAGAAGCAAGAGATGCCAGAATGGTTAAGGAAATTAGCAGGTAAGATTTGAAAAATGAGAGGATGTTCTATGTGAAGGAAGCAATGTGTTGATTGGAGGCTCAGGTAAATGGCTAATTACGATTTTTTTTTTGGTAGGATAAGGAGGAGATTTAACAGGACTCATAGCAAGAGAAATAAGCTGAAAATGGTCAGGAAACAGGTGAGATCTCTAAGGGTAGATAATGGAAGGCCCTTTACGCCAGATAATTCTGCACTTGATGCAATAGGAATTGATATTTCTACATCTGGCATCAATTATGCATTTACCTATGGCTGCCTTCATAGGGTTCCTTGGAAACAATACTACATTCTTCTTTTCCATTTCAATAATTAATTTACTGTTTAGAAGAGCTGTAGGGGGGAGATGAATGCAATAGCGTTTTGCTCTAGGTTTATTACTGCCAAAAGGATGACCAAAACATAAAATGAAGTAGAGAAGCATTGCTCTGGACCAAGAAGTTGCAACCCTGGCTTGATGGAAGTTCAGCCCACATGAATGAAGTGTTCCTGGTGTGTGAGTGACTTCCATGCAGCAGTTGAAGCTGACATGCCATGCTGGGGGACTCACTCAAGGGGACCACCACTCAGAGTCCTCACCAGTGTAGGGGGAAGAAACTCAGAAACAGGATTCCCCTCTCTAAGGCAAACCATGGGGACAGATCATTCTCTACCATTATAACATCAATTGAAATTTGAAGAATAATGGGGAAAAGCTGAGGAGAAAAGCTATTTTGGCTATTTGAGCCTGTGATGCTGACCCTATCTGTGGAGATAGGAAAAAATCTCCTGGAAGACTCTGTCTTCTCCTTTGCTTAATGCCCTGTGCAAAAGCCCAACTCAGAACATATGTAGATGTAGACTTACTGGTCCATGGAGAATAAAGAAAAAATCTAACCAGAGAGTTGCTATTTGAAATGAGAACTATTGACTTTACAACCTCACCTTAGAAATGTAGGTATACCAAGAGCAAAATAAGAAAGTGCCAGGCAGTCCTTTGTGTCATAAGCGTAAATTTAATAGCTGGTGCCTTCCCTTTAAATCCCCTTGGTATAAGTGCTGGCAACACTGACCAATGAGAGCAGCCAGAACTTGGTTTGTTCTGGGTGGTGTGTGTGTGTGTGTGTGTGTGTGTGTGTGTGTGTGTGTGTGTGTGTGTTTGATTTGTAACTGAACCTGGCCGGTCACATTTTACATTGCTGAGGTGGAGTTGGGATTTTAAACTTTGGAAAACTTATGGCATCTCCCCTTGTCTGATTCTGATCTGAGAAGAAACACTCAACACTCAGCTACTCTTGGGAAAAATTTTTGGCAACCATCTTCAGCCCTGACTAATTTGTCCCCTTCCCGGTTGCTGTCCTGGCACTCGAAAGCTTGTGGAGATTTTAGTTACATAGAACAGTTGGAAAATCTGGATGGTTTTCATGCCCAATTGCTGCTGCATTTATTTTAGAAATATATTCCCCTGTTTGGGTAATGACACAGAATGCAGAAGGAAAGGTTATCATGGTCAAATCTGGGAAGGCAGTTAAGAGAAAATTGAAAAAACTAGGCAAGCAAAGTGGTGGGAAGGAGAGAAAAGGAAGAGGAGCATGAATGGCTGGAGGAGAAATGAGGGCTGGTTTCTCTCCCTTCTTTTGGGGAGGCTGGAGGACAGGCAGCTGGGAAAAGGAAGCAGGGTGAGTTGTCCCCATCAGCTGGGCACCTATGTCCTTACATCATCATCATGGTTATTTCTGGGCAGTGGGATTGTGGGTGGTGTTATTTTTTCCTATACTGGCTTTTCTAAATTTTCTAATTGTCTTCACTAACAGGTATTTTTTTAGATAATAGAAGGAACAAATGTTTTCTAAATAATCAGTTGCTATATGCTTATGGGTGGGGAATCCATTTTTATTGTGTTGTCAGGGACTCAAAGAGAAAAATAGTACTTAGCATGAAAGGGGCTTGTTATTTAGTGGGAGATGTACTGACACAGACTTGTAGAACCATGACATGACTGCTGAGGAATGACAAGGTGTCCCTTACATATTTATAGCTGCCACATTGCGCAGGACTATATCTTTCACATATTGGGTACTGAATACTTTTTAAAATTTTGTGATTAGAATAAATAAAGTAAAAGTATAATAGCACAAAGAAGAATATCCTATACGAGAAAACTTTCCGGCCCACAGGTCTTACTTGCGTAGCCACGACAAACTGGTTTACGACCGCAGTCTTTCCAGCCCACATCCCAACTCCTGGTGGACATTCGGAAGGGGATGAGGTCTCCTCTCTAACAACTTCCCAAAACTTTTGAAATGTGGCCTCAGACTCTTGGTTTCCTTAATGACTAGCTCCGCTCTGTTTTTATTTTTGGTCTATATCACTCTCAAGGTATACATTTTTGTATTTTTACCACTAAATGTATCAATTCCCTCAAATTGTACAAAACTTTTTAACAGTAATAATGATTTAAATATGTTTTAGTGCTTTATGATTTAGTAAGAATATTCTCATTCTCCATCTGTGTCCCCTTTGTATATTAAGGACATCCATACTCCGCCCAAGGTATTTGTGCCCAGGTGAAAAGAAGCCTTTGCGTACAGAATCTGCATCACACCCTGGCTCCAAAGAACTCCCTTTATGTAAAACAAACAAACAAACAAATAAAAACACTATTTTTAGCAAAGACTAAATTGCCTGTTAGCTAGTGCCTTTTTCTGGGCTCCACTATTTAAACAGCTGGCCAGGGTTCTTTAGGGATAACTCAGAGGCTGAGTCATACTACTGACCTTGTCAAACACAGAAGAAATATAGTGACAGAAAAGGGGGTGATGCTGGGAAAATTCAGGAAACCTGGGATCCAGCCCCTTTTCTGCACCAAACTGTCTTGATGACCTTGGGTTTTGATTTCCTTGTCTGTCAAGTGGGGAAGCAACACCTATCTGCAGACCTCAGTGGATTTTGAAGATCAGATGAAAGTAAGGAGACACGCCTTGAAAAACATCACGCCCTGTTAAGATATAAAGGGTGACTGTGATGTAGCCTCAGGGACTGCTTTTCATCTCTCTGTGGCCTCAGATCCTCCATCAATAGGTGAGCCCCATTTCCTTACCGATTCACTGCCCACCTCCTCAATCTCGTCAGCCGCTCCATTGAAGAGTGGGGGAGCCACAGCAGCCAGCTCTCGGGACTCACCTGCTCCATCTACTATCTCCCCCTTAATGCCCCCTGCTTGTTATCCAATCTGAATCCATCGGGCAAAACCCAATATCCACTTGCTTTTACAACATGCAACTTATTGCTCTGAAAGTTATCTTACGGGTCCTTTTTTCCTGTAGAATGGGCTTTTACTTCAAGTCATTAAATGTGTGGACTCCCATTATTCTCTCTAATTGCTTTGCATATGTGTCTATACCCATCTCTTGTCTCCTGATAGTCATATAAGGTCTTCAAGGACAGGCACGTTTCCTGGTACTTCACATCACCTAGAGCCCAGCACCTACTTCAATACCCTGCACACCCAGCACCCTTTAACGTCAGTGGATGCAGTTCCATTTCCTCTTTCCAGCAGCTGTGCCCCTTAAAAATCCATCCCCGCTCACCAGCTAACTTCAGTCTAACCAGATGCCTTCCTGTACCCCCCACATACCTTGACCCATGACACCGTCCATCTTTGCCCTTGCTGCTATAGCAGTCATTCATTATGCACTCACTCTCCTAGGTTCCACCCCAGGATTTTGTCCTACTCTGAACACTGTTATCCTTCCTGATCCTGCATCCCTATGCCTCCCACTGTTGGCCATTGAGTTCGCGTGGGTTAAACTTGGTCTGCTTTTATTCTCTTGTTGTTTTATGTATGCTAATTTTAGTATCTTTTCTTCCTTGCTTTTCCTTTTCTTCTGTTCTCCCTAATTGTCCCTGACACTATGCTATGTGTTCAGTGACTAAAGAGCTCCCAATCATTGTTAAAAGTGTAAGCTTTTTATGAACTAGCACATATATTTTATTCCAAAAAATAGTAAAGAGATTTGGATGTCCAATAATTAGGCTTTAGTCTATAATGCTTTGTACATAGTAAATGTTCAGTGACAGATCTATGTGTTAGAGCTTGTGATAACTTGGATTGTTCTTCTACATGTTCACAGTGGCACAGCCGACACCCACAGTACCACAGAGAGGAGTTTTCAAACAGTCATTACCATGATCAAATATTAAGTGCTATGTGTCTGGGGCAAGAAAGCGGGAGCTGGTCTGCAATCTCTTACCTCTTTTCAAATACTATAACCTTTACCTTTTTTTTTTTTTTTCCTTTTTGTCTTTTTTCGTGTCCGGCAATGGATCGCAACCCTCAGTGTCGCGCCCGTACCGGACCGGGGACCGGCAACAGGATCGCAACCCTTGGTGTTGCTCCCACACCTCGCTCAGCCAGTGAGCGGGAACCGGTCTGTATGTGGGATCCGAACCCTTGGCGGGAGCGCCACCGCGCTCCCAAGCGGCGCACTGTAGCATGCGCCACCGGGCCGGCCCCTAACCTTTACCTTTTCTATACATGACCTTCATGGGGAGGTGAAATGACCCAGCATAAGGGACTCTTTATGCTCCCAGAGTTGGGGACCTCAGACTTAAGGCCTACTGAGAATAGGAATGCCACTGCTCATCAAGGGCTGACTCCTGAAGCAAAGTCTCCTTAGAAGCTGGAGCTCTGCTGGAACCACAACCGAGTTTTCACTTTCTGCACCTGCAGCCTTCACTTTCTTGTCATCTGCTTTCTTATTCATTAACTCCTTGCCATCTGGATTTGGCACACAACCCACCAAGCCTTCAACATATCAGGCACTGGGTACATACTTTTAATTTTTCTGTCATCTTCAGGGCCACCAGTATGTTCTTACATATTCTCATTTGTTCTCATCCTCCATGAACTCTCTGCAACTTCTGGTCCTGCTAACCACCCTTTTCTTCTTAAATCCATTCTTCATCAACCCTTCGGTTCTCCTCCAGGACTTCTGCCATCCCTTCTCTGCATCTTTCCTGATCCCCTCTTATTCTGCCTCTCTTTTTATGGTGGCCCCCGGGGTTCTCCATTCTATTCTCTTTTATCTGTTCCCTTGACTCTGTCCTTTGGTGGATCTCCGGGTCTAGCTCCACACAGCACTGCCAACTGTTGCCTTAATGACCCATCACTTCACACTGCAACCACATTCTCTCTCTGGTTTCTATAATCCTGTTCATGTGCCACCAACCACTCCCCCAGTTGCCTAGAGCCAATATACTGGAATCATCTTTGACATTAGCTAGAGAGAGAAAGAGATGAATCGAGGATGACTCCTTATTATTATAATTTTTTTGCTTGACACCTGGGTATATAATGGTGCCTTTATGATGCTTATAATCTGGGGGTGGGGCGGGAGTGGGGGTGAAAGGGCAGGATGATGGCTACAATCCCATCGAGTAGATGAATAATTACAAAACAGATCAGAGTGGAGACATGGGGGTAAGTTTGCCTAACCCAGACTAAGAGGAGGGAGTGATCAGGAAAGAAAGACAAAGTACAATTTGGTCACTTCATGACATTTGCCTGTTTAAGAAGTGGCTTCCCACTGCCTACTTAATTAAACACAAGCCTCAGCATGTGGGAAAAAGACCCTCCAACCCATGACCACGACATTATTTTCTCACCTTATCTGCCAGGATTCCCCAACCACAGATTCAAACCTCATTATAACTGAACCACACACCTTTTCCCAAATGTTTCTTGGGTATTTCCACCTAAATACCTCTGTTTACATGGCTGTCTTTCTACAATGTGCTTCCCAACCCATCACCCAGCACTACCCTCACGTCTCCACTCTCCACAAGTCTCTTCCATCCTTTAAGGCCCACCTGCCATGGTGACTACTCTAAAGAAGTATTTCCTGATTCTACCTCTAGTCCCCCTAAGAAAACGTGGAGGTGGCCCACTGTCACTTGGACAGCACATCCCTTTCTCGTGACCCTTCAAGTCTGTTTTATAATAAGCTGAGGGTGGTTTCTTCCCCTAGATTATAAGGGAATCTTCTGGATGGTAACCTCTTTGAATTTCTCCCAGGATGTCACTAAGTTTTACACATAGGGGGCAGCAAAGAAATAATTTAAAAATTTCTCTTGTCTTTATTACTTCCCCTTGAATTCAGTCAATTTGCATTAGGCACTACACTGGCTCAGGTGTAGGCCACAGTCCCAACAAGTATTCTGTCTCATCACTTTTTATTTATAGAGAGATGGTTTGCTGGAGTTTCCTACCAAAGATGCTTTCCTTATCTCTGTCCAGTGACAGGCCAGCCTTTGGAAGGCGTGCTTACTAATTTCTCTAGCCAAGAAAGTTCCATGTTATATCAAAGCCAAGCCTGTCAAAATTGTAACTTCTTTGCACCCACACCTGAAGCTGCATGATTCTCCATTCCCACAGAGGTATAAATAAAAACTTCCATCAGGACAGAGCAATGTTTGCCAACTGTGGGAAGATAAATGGCCTGGGGGAATTCATGCTCCAAAGGCAGAATTGCTCGATTTCTGATTTCAATGTAGCAGAAGAGATGCTGTGAGTCTAAGACATTTCTTGTGTTTCATTACTAGAAAGTTATGGGTTACAACGTTTAATTTGATTAATCCTTGGTTTCCAAAAGGAAACCTTAGGAGAAACCTTGGAGAGCTCAATAAAATAAGTATGTGCAATTGTTAAGACAGGAAAGAAAAAAAAAAATAAATGACGTCCATCAGAGCCCACAAAGATCATTTCCAGTCCCAAATATGGTTCCCCAGAGGCAGCCTGGAAACCAAATTATTGTCAAAGAGATGCTTACCTTTTACAGCAGCTCACAGCAAAAGAAAAAGTATAACTTAACATCTCTCCCATGACTCATTTTTATGTTATTTTTTTTCTTTTGTTCTCTCTCTCTCTCACTGTCCCTTTCCCTCTTTCTGATATTAAGCCCCAATCTGAGCCCTTCAACCAAGTAGACATGTGTCACTGGATGAGTCACCAGACCTTCTGAAGCCTCAGTATGCTCATAAGCAAAATGACATGTTTGTACCACCTTATTAAGTTTCTTTTAATTCTGAGTCTAAATACAAGTGCAAGTGTGCTCTCGCTGCCCCCATGCAATTGGTCATATTAATGCTCTAACCTATTTCTTTTTAACGTGTTGGCTATGGTTTCAGCCTGCCCAAGGAGCATGCTAATTTGTTGGTGGGAGTCAGGTAAGAGGAGTTCCACCTCTGCAAAATGAAAGATGAAATGGCTAAGCAAAGTGGCAGGGGCCAAAGATGAATGGGGTGAGTCACACAGATTAATTCATGGACCAGAGGGATCTGTCTTGAACCTTCATTGAACAACTAATTCTTTGGCCAACATGGCCAATGGGGACTTGGGTGTTTTCTTCCCGACTGACCATTGTGTGTGTGTGTGTGTGTGTGTGTGTGTGTGTGTGTGTTCAAATTCCATATTCAAATTCCACTGTATAAATGTGAGACTTTTAGAACCCTAGAGTATCAGGTCTGGACAGAACCTTTATTGTCATAGAGTCACTTGTGGAAACTGAGACAATAAAGGTTCTTCAAAGAAAAGAAGCAGTCTTTCAGCTAGTTAGTGTGGGAGCCAGACTTTCCCAGGTCCTCATAACCCCACTTAAACCACACAGCAGCCATTAGCTAACTCATCTTTCATTTCCTCCCCCAGGAGGACTGAGAATTCAACCTGGATTAAGGTTAAACAGACTGCACTTCATCAGCTTTCCATTTCCTACTCTCTTTTTTCCTGGTCTGAACTTTCTCCTCCCATGAGTCTCCTCTTCTTCCTTTCATTCCATTTTTACAAATCTTCCCTCATGTGTTTCTTTTGCATGGTCTTCATGACATTTCATCCATGTGGCTAACTCCTTTTCTCTGGATGACTGCTTGGAGGAGGTTTTCGTATTATTTATGGCTTGGGCATCCATTTCCTGCCAGTGAGTGACAGCAGAGACTGCCTCTCAAAATGCCTCACAGCACTGATAAGAGGAGCTGGCAGAGGGTGAGACGAAGCCAGGAGGAGAGGTGGAGCAGGCCAGACTCAAGGGAATGCCATCACCTACATGGCAGGATTCTGATATCTGGGAGGTGAGCTCAGGATTGATTCTAAGCATCCCTTTATCACAGAGAAATTACTTGACATTTGGGGACTTGGGATGGCTACCCTGCCTGACAATGGCACTGGGCTAGGAGGTAATGCATGTAAATTCACTCTTCTCCCTGTTTTTCCATTATCTGATAGGAGTCTAGATAGCAGTGGTCACAATGTCCCAGTACATGGCCTAATTTTAGGTCGAAGTAGGCAAAGATTATTTCCAAGGGTCTGAACAGGAAGAACATTACTCACACTAGAGACCTCTTCCACCGCCTTGGAGAAACTTGGCTTTGTGGGCACATGGCATCATTCTGACCACGTATTGTCAACCCTGCATAGGTTTGCTCTTCTGGGAATCTGCTGCATGTCAACATGTGAGAGATGGAGATGTCCGGTGAGAGAGGGGCTCCATGGAGACTGATAAGCCTTATCCCAATTCTGAGACTGCACTTTCCCATTATTTATTCATTTTTTGGCCCCAGGAAAGCATTGCAATAAATGGAGATTTTGCAAATGGTATGAATTTAGGAAATAGGCCAGAAGAGCCACTCCCTTCTGAAAACAAAAACAGAAGGAATATAATACAGGAAAATGGTAAGGAGTCTGTGTGACTTCTAAGCTCTAGGTGTGTTGTAAAGGAGCTAACAAGACAAGGCAGCCATCTGCCAGGCCAGGGGGGGATGGAGAATGAATTATTTTCCAAGCAGGAAAGAGGAAATGGAGTGTGCAACTGCTGCTATTGCTAAATGGGGTTTCTAATTCTTTTCTCCATAATGGTAATGACTCACATTTATGTGGTGCCTTTCATCAGCTCTGATCTCAAGGAGTGCTCTAAGCCCTCTCTTGACTCAGCTCCTAAATCTGGTCCTCAACAGGCTAAAGGATGACATCTATATTTGTGCTGTGTCTATTTTAGAGCTCATGTAAAATACAACATTCAGATGCTACAAAAGTGAATCCAGAGTGAAGAAGGAACAGGTAGAGGGAGAGAAGTTGTGGAAAGCACAGATGCTTATTTCCCATCATGACCCCAGTATCATCCAGCTGACTAGACACCTCCATTCACATGAAGCCTCTGAAAGATCTTTAGGCTTCTGGCACCCCCAGCCTCATCTCATCTGCCCCCATCTCTTCATGGAGCTTGGCACTGTGGAGTCTCTCACCTCAAGATCAATGCTCTTCGGGAATCCTGACACACTGACATTGGGTTCCAGGTGCTGCTAAAGATATTTTTTTTCCTCATGCTTTGAGGGTTCAGAAATGGAGGGGAATTTGGGGTATAGGGAAGGAAAGACCAAGACTTCGAAGGGAGGTGAATGATAGGGAATCTGGTCTGTTCCAGTAAGACATTCCAAAAGATGTGCTGGGACATCAGGCATAACTCATATAGACATAGACGCCACCAATGATTGTGATTCATTAAATGCTGGGGAAAATAAACTCATATCACACAGAAATAGGCACAGAGGAGTGGCAAAAATAACTCAGAGAACTGGATTTCAGTAAGGACCAAAATGGAAGCCCTGTCCACGAAGATATTTCCAGATTGATATTCAGGAAAGGTTAGGCCATAGGATTCCTTCGTCACTGGTTGGGAATTGAATCAAGGAATGTCTTCTTTCCTTAATTACTGTCTTCTGCAATGATCACATAATCACTATGCAGACACCTAGGCAAAGGCAGAAAGTCAGAGGATGGATGGAATTCTGAGAGGAACAATGGTAGGGACACAGAGGAGCACTGGTCTGCATTGTAGAGTGGCCTTAACTAGCCAGGTGACATGTGGTTGAGCTTCAGTGCAGTGGGCCAAGCACTGAAGTGGGCTTAGAATCGAAAGCAGAGGCTTTCTGAACCTGGCCATGTCACTTAATCTCTTTGAGCCTTAGTGTCCTGACCTATAATATAGGAATAAAGGCACCTGCCTTCCAAGATTGCAGGAAGGTTGTAGTGAAGAAATGTATGTGAATGGCTTTAAGAACTGAAACACACTACACACAAGAGGTCTAGCCCAGCCCTTCAAGTTACAAATGGGAAGACTCCAAAGAGGTGAATCCTATGCCTGAGGCCACAGAGAGAGTTCATAGCAGAGTCGGGCTTAGTTCCCAGTTCTTCAGGCTGAATCCAGCTTTCATTCATGACATCGTCATGCTGCCCAATTCTTCCCATCTCATGTGGCTGGCTGAAGATCAAATGAGATGATGGGAGGGAAGTAAGAGTATTTTGAATAAGGTGAGGGCCACCATGTGAACACAAACACAAGGAAAGTGGTATGCCCAGAATGTGGGCACCCTCGGAGACCCACACAGTGACCAGAGATGGATCCCACTGGGAAACTTCATGAAGTCAACCAGTACCAGCAGTACTGTCTGACCACAGAAAAATCCCAGTAAGACCTGTGAGAAACCTAACTCAACAATGGCTACTTTTAGCTTCTGTGATCTTGCTTCTCAGGTCTGTTCAGTTAGGATTCTTGCTTGTGGGTTTTTAGCAGTAACCCACCACCATTATTTTCTAGACAAATATTGCCCAGAAAATACAAAAATAAGAACATCCTCTATCCATGGCTAGTTTAGTTCCCATGGATCAGTGCCATCATTCTGAAAGACTCATCAACAGTATTTCTCATGTGCAAGTTTAATCTAGTGCCTCCTATCCATCTAGTTCTTAGCCTGGGCTCTGTGCAAAACCAAACACCTTCAACAAAATCGGATGATGAGAAATGGCAAACCCAGATGAGCACATCTGCTTTGGGTAGACATGAAGGGTGGGCCATTTATTGCCTTTAGCAAATGCAGGAGACGTGACTGCAAATTGGTCTCTTCATTGACCAAGGAGAACATCTACCACTACAACTCACAAGGTAGTGGCAATCTGCGACAATCTTTATGTGGTTTCTAACTCATAATCATATTTCTTCTTGAAATCTGCTGGCCTAGAAAATGTCTGATTCCTCATGAATAGACTGTTCTTACCTTCACTAATTATGGACTCCCTGGGAAGGGAGAGGACAAGCGAGGGGTACGCATCATAAATAGAGGTGAAACTACACCCAAACCTCAAACGCGGATGATTCATCCTTTAAAACCAGGCTTTGGCAAGAGAAGGCAGGGGCAACACAAGAAATTCTTTTATCTTCTGCATCTCCTAGGATAAGAGTTTCTACTATCTTCCTAGTAAACAACGGCTCTGTTCTTCTACAGGAGTCTTATTATCTATGTTATATATGCACAGGGACAAAAGGATGCTTTTGCAGATGTGTGAGGCTCCCATGGCTGGGAAGGATCTGTGTGGGTGGGGAGGTTAGCAAGAAAATTCTGCCAGGAACTGATAAGGAATGAGATCTTTCTAGCAGCAACCAACACTTCGCTTTGGAGATTAGTGAGAAAAATCCCATTCCAGGGGGCATGCTAAGAGACATAGTGGTAAGATCTTATGGGGATAGGAGGCACATAGCAAAATGACAAGTACCTGAATGAAGCCAAGGCTTCACATTGGGGGACTGCCCAGGGCAGCTTATCAAATGCCTATAGCCAAAGGGAGGACAATATGGCCTGGGGCTGGCTCCCTGAATCCTTGAAGTTAGACTTCAGGATTCATTGGTCATCGGCTTCCACGGACTCTGCGATAGACTTCTGACCTAAGATGTGTGACCTCTGGAGACAGCATGTTGGATAAACTATATATTCATTCTCTTCCAGCCTTGTCATTCTCGGAATCTTGTTGGTATTCCTAGTGATTTTGGGGGGCTTTATCCAACCAGCAAAATGTAATTTCAGATCAGATGAGGAACTGAGAACAGCATTTTTAAAATAGAGCATAAATGTACTGGATATGGTTGCAGCCCAGGCAGCTACTGAGGCTGCTTCTAGGTCCACAATTTCTCAGGCAATGATTCCAGGAGAAAAGAAAGGTGGGAAGTACCCAGTAAACAATGCATAAAATGTGCAGCAAACTCAAATGTGCAAGGAGCCCTGCTGGTTTCATTCCCAGCTCTCTGCAAACTAAGAAACAATGTGCCAAAGACGGCTAGCATCTGTGGTGCAAAGCTCAGCAATGAAATAACCAGACAGTTCAAGTCTGAAGAGAGACTTGGCCTTACCTGGAGACATGGAGGAGTCATAAGAACTTCTCTCCTTGCGGGTCATCTTGAAGGCTTGGATGTCCTTCTCTCTGTACGTCCCAAAGCCCTCAAAGCTCCTCCTTTTACTCCCACTCACATCATTGTCCCACTTGTCATTTGAAGGGGTCATTTCACTGAATACGTCCAGGCTGTCTGATCTCGTGCTGCCACTGTCCCCACCACTGCCAGAGTACCTTTTAGTGCATGAGTCCACAGGCTCACTGCTCAGGTCACCTTTGTCCTTGGTCTGCGTCCAATGCTGGGCATCAGAAAGTGACAGCGTAGACAGGGTGTCCACTTCAAAGTTGTTCTTCGAAGCTCTGTGGCTGGCTTCACTGTGCTGGTGCCTCTGTTTCTCCTTATGCTTGTTCTTCTCACTCACCAATGGGAGCTCTTTGTCTGCGCTGCTCAGCCGCTCGCTTAGGATGTGGCTGGAGAAGCCTGTGGCTTTGCCTGCAAAGAGACCACTCAGGTTGTCATGGGTCCCTAGGATCCGGTCTTCCTTGTGCTTATGCTTGTGTTTATGTTTCCTCTTGTGGAGCCGACTGCTGGACAGACTGGCACTGCCCACCTTGGGAGGGTTCAGGGATGGCTGCATGTCACCAAGGCCCATGCCAACAGGTCCTTGCAGGTGTACTCCATGCTTGGCTTTATGCTTAGCTGTACCAGACATCTTTACATGGGAGCTCGTGTGGAACTGAGGTGGGGGCACTGTTGGCCTCATAAATGGGGAAGCTGCTCCAAGTGTGTGCGATAGGTACAAAGGAGCTGGGTACTGACCGTAATAACCGAGGTTCATCATAGGCATTGATGTGTAAGGCATTCCATAGGGTGCATAGTAACTTCCACTGGGAATAGGGTAGCTGAACCCTTGTAAAAAAGGCACCTTTGTCATGGTGTCATTGGTTTTTGCAGGCCTACCACGCTTCTTCTTTGACTTCAAGTCTGAAGTCCTACGAAGATAGAGCAACGGGTCATACTGGATATATGGCACCGGGTAATAGTGATCAAAATTAATTCGAAAAATGCTGGGATATGGATTCTCATGGTAAAATGTGTAACTCCGGTGGGAGATCCTGAACACCTGGAACTTGGTTATGAGCTCTTCCAGGTCTGCCAGAAACTGGAGATCATCACGGTTTTGCAGGCTTTTCCGTTTCCTCTTGTGCTTTGGCTTCTTGAGGCTTTCGTGGGCCAGGAAGTTGTCCACCATGAGGTGCTTCTGCCGGTGGCCATGCCGGTTTTTTGTGCTGGTGTCAGACGGTATGGCCTCCGGGTTGTCCAGGGAGCAGAAGTCAAAAGAGTACCTCCGTCGGGATTCTGAACTCTTCTCCGCTTGGTCAGACGTGCTGTTGTTGTCTGTCCCGATGCCACTGTCACTTGGTATCGTCTCCTCACTGTGCGACTCGCTCACAGGGGACAGCGTTATTTCCTTTAGTGAGCCGATCTCACAAAGGTGTGAAGGTGAGTTGGCCATCAGCCTGGGTGGTGACAGCTTCCAGGTTCCACTGTGTATTCCCTTTTGGGTTTTGGTTGGAAGAGCACTGATGGGCTGGAGATTTGGCATAGTTTTCAACTCTGAAAAATTGGTTTCAGTGCTGGCGGGGCTCAGGTTGCCATTTGACCCACCTAACTGTGTTGAAAGTGGGTGCATAGCTGCTGGTGAAGATGCCACAAGTGACTGAAAGTTGGAAGGCACGGCTGGAACATCCGGCTGGCTAGAAACAGGCCTTGGGTGCTTGATGGCTGTTTTGGGTTCTTCGGATGGGGGTGGCAGCTCTGTTCTTGGCTTCCTGCCCCTCTTCTTGCCAATATAGATGGTTCCCCTCTTGCTGACGTTAATCTGCTTGCCCAGTTTGCTTTCGATTGCTGATGCCCCTGGGCTGGTTTCCGGGGGAGCTTTCGCCTTCAAAGCCATGTTGCTGGAGCAGGACAAGATCTGGTTCAAGATATTTTTCCTCTTGAGTGTCTTCATCTTATTGATCGTTTTGATGGTCTTCTTATCCAACACACCAAGCTTTCCAACTTTTTTGTGAAATTTCATCTCGCTCATGGGTTTGTCCTCTCCTGGTACTAGCTGGGCCAACTTAGCTAAATTGTGTCGCCTCTTTCTTTTCTTGGTGCCAGGAAACTCTCGGCTGATGGGACTGACTGGGCTGGTGGAAGTACCCTCGTGAATCGTCTCAACTGTGAGCAAAGGCTGCTTCTTTGGTCGTCCCCGCTTCTTTTTGACTGGAGTGATCACAGTAAGACTGTCTGTGTTGGTGTACAGAGGGCTGGATGGGGTGATGGGGTAAGCAGATGGCGGTTCCACCATAAGTTTATCAGAGGCGGCCATGACTGCCTCACGGAGCATACTGGTGGGTTTTGGTTTGCTGCACGTCCACCTCCGTTTTGCAGCAAATTTTGGATGTTGGATTTCTGGCAGCTTTCTTGATGGAGAGTGGTCTGTGCATGTTGGAGGCGTCATGACTATGGGTGGCTTTCGCTGCTTAGGCACACCTCCTGGGACAACTTTCTCGGTATTTCCACCAGTTTCAAGGCCAACTGAGGGGGACTCATTCTCTATCATTTTACCCAACTTAGGCACACGGGGATCTTTTTTATTTCCCTCAGAGTTGGAGAGTATCCTGTTAACTACTTCACTGCTCATAGCAATTCCAGAAGCCAGGGCTTTCTCTGGGATGATCTTTTCCACCACTGCTTTAATGGACTGCCTCTTTTTCCTCTTATGGCTGGTTGGATCTAGAGAAGGTGCCTTGATGGGGATAGTAATCCGGACATGACTTGAGTCATTTTCAGGATTACTAATGGAACTCATGCTCTGCCTGGCTGGCGATGCCTCTTGGGCATTATCTGCAGAGTAGCCTTCCCTTTTCCCTTCTGTGTTATCAAATGCTTTCTGGGCATTCTTGACCCAGTCCAGGTCTGGGTTTGGTACAGTTTGACTTATCACATCTTTCTTGCTGGACTTTTTCTTGCTACTTATAGTAGGTGGTTCTGGGGGCTCCTTTGCACCTCCTCCCTCTTGATCTACCAGGGGCTGAAGCCCATTGCACTCAGCAGAGCTGCTGGGTGGGGCTGGTGAGCTGTGGTTGCTTGGGGATGGAACCACACTCCCCAAGAGCAAATCTTTGCTATTGTTAGACAACTGACTCCACGTGCTTCCTGCACTGCCTTTCTTACCCTGGGCCTTTGCAAAGGAAGCCATGGGCTCAAGAGCTGGGATCTTGCTGGTGCTTGTAGTTTCTCTGCCAGACTCTGGACTGATGAAGCAATTCTGAGTGGCGGGTCCACTGTCAGAGCTGGTGGACCAGTCCATGTGGTTCTGGCTGCTGCTTTTTTGCTGGTGCTTTGGTTTTAAGGTGTCACTGGTGAAGTCCTGTGGGAGGCCTGGGTCGTAGTGGAGAGTTGAGTGTTTCTGGGGCCTCTCGTAAGCCTAAGGGTGGGTGGAGTGGAGAGGGAGAAAGAGAAAGAGAGAGAAACAAAGATGAGCATGTTGGAACTACTTAACATTTAAGGTCCAAAGCCTTAAGTATTTGAAAGTTGAAAACAAATAACTATGTTAACAGCCACCTTTCATTCCAGAATGCTTTACAGAGGTTTTCTCAATTGCAGTAGTAAAGACATATTGCACTGACTTTGAACATTGTTAAGGATGAATTAATTGCTACCTTTTCCATCTAAATAGGAGGAACTTTGAATTATTTCGGTTTAATGCAACCTGAAAATACAAACTGTTTAGAGAGAGGAGGAGGAGGTTCTAAAGGTCACTTAGCCCAGGGTCTGTATTTTACAAGTGAGGAAGTTGAAGCCTGGACAGTGGAGAGTCCTGCCCAAGGTGGCAGAGCCCAGGAGAGACTCTGAACTTTCCAAGAACTCCCAGAGTACTTTTGCCTAACTCAAGCTGCCTATTATTATGTCCCTGCTTCTCCTCAAAGGCACGTCTTTTCCTTGCTTTCTCCTATTTCCACTTCGTTTCAGCTTGTGCTTTACCCTAGAGCTCAACAGCTCTGTGCTCAAACAACAAGGAGCTCACCAGGAACCACCACAATAAGCCCAAACAGCACAAGTTGAGGAATTAAGATGGGAACAATATGAACACTGCGTGGGGGAAAGAGGGCCAGTCCTGGGCATGAAGAAGAAATGGAAGAAGAATATAACATGAAAGAATCGTTCTGAGCCTTCAAGCCTTTGTGGATTCTAGGAGTGTTGCTGTGTTTGGGGTTAGCACACTGAGGCATCCACCCATAAAGCTCTCTTAAACAGGTATTGTTTTCTCGAGGAAACTATTGGCAAACTAATCCTTTGAGATATAGTTTTGAAAGGAATCTTGACTCTCTTGGACAAATGTGCCAGGAAAAAAATCATTGTCATTGAGGA
Organism: Galeopterus variegatus; assembly: GCF_000696425.1. NCBI lineage: Eukaryota > Metazoa > Chordata > Mammalia > Dermoptera > Cynocephalidae > Galeopterus > Galeopterus variegatus. Next base: position 496,950 of record NW_007726778.1, on the reverse strand, counting down.
CGACTACTGTGAACTTTGTCAACTGTGTTTTCCCCTACATTGATTCATTTCAATGAATGTCTTCAGCACCTTCCTAAGGACCGACTCTTCAGTTAGGAAAGGCAGAGCCTGGTGCTTGAGGCGCAACATAATCGGAGTCTATAAAATCACAAAGGGAATGGATGCTGAACACATTTTTTTGAGATATTAAAACTATTTTTAATATAAACATGCTCTCACTGTTCTAGATGGATTTTAAGCCATGCTAGTAGTACAAAGAAACATGGCTTACAGCTCATTGGATGATTTACACATAGAGTAGTAAACTTACAGGATGCATTAGCTTAGGATTTGTTAAAAAAAGAAAAATATTAGTAAATTGAAGAAAGCTTTGGATAATTTCCCAGATGAGAAGTACATGATACGCTTAGTGAATTTAGAAAAATTTCACCTATAATATCTATCTATCTATCTATCTATCTATCTATCTATCTATCTATCTATCTATCTATCTATTTATTATCTATCTCTATTGGCCATTGATGTTATAGAACTTACGCTTTATCAAGAAACATTTCTAATAGTCCTGTTAAGAGTCAAAACACAAATGGCAGAGAGCATTGCAGGTAAAATTCGATGTAATGTCTCTTCACACTGGGATCCCTAGGGTTATTTAATGCCCCCCTTGGGTTTTATGAAATCCTGTTCATACTTAAAATATTGCCCTACACGTTCTAAGTATCGTGAGACAGTATCCCCAAGCTAAGCCAGCAAATGCCCAGGAGAAGATTAAGAAAACAATTTGTTTAAGTTTTTTATTCATCTTGCAATTTATAGTAGAGACACCACCATCCCAACATAGAGAGAATTAAACCTACTACTTAAGTGTGTTTACTAGGTATGACTGCTGTGGACATAGGCTGCTATTCCATTTTTGGCAAAAATATGGGAATCTTATTCACGGTATAAAATATTACATGCCACTTACTTATCTTTTATGAATCAGGGCTTTCCTAATTTGTCACTCACACTTTGGACTTCAGCTGGCACTGAGTGTTTACTCACAAGGTTGCAGGGCCAGAAGAGAGCTTGGAGAATGCTTTCCTCTCCTTAGGATGACAATGTATTCCTCATATTGGAGCATTTTTAAGAGTTAGTGGGATGACTATAAAGAATTATAGTGGGACAAAAGGGGTAAATTATTGTTTTGTACTTGGGCAAAACAGGATTGGCGGTCACCTTCTTTCCTCCAATCCCTGCTCCCTCTACATCTGTAGCTCTGGACAACGAAGTCCACAGAGGGGCTTCATGGTGACACTAGAACTGAAACCTCGGTCCCTGAATCACCTCACTTTTTCTCTGTTGCTCTATCCTCTTATTCTTGGCACCTAGAAAATTCCTTAATTGATGCTTTCTTGCTGTTCTCAGCTTAATCCTAGGGAGGCTCCCCTGCTTTACAGAAATACTTCTATTATAAGTTCTTATGAAACCATGTATCTAATCTTTGCTGCATGTATCATAGTTTTAATTTTACATTTGATTTGTGTGCTAAGTAAAGTAAATGCTTGCCTCTCCTTCTAGCTTGTGTACACCATCATGGAGTTACCAAACACGGAGCCTGGTACCTAGTAGGTACTCAATTAACATTTATTGAATGAAGCAGCGTACATTTTACTACAGTTATTTTATTTGAACAATAGTAAGATTAATGACCTATATATTGTGACATATTGTCTGCAAACAGAGTCTCCACCCCCAGCCTAATTTCTTATGTCATACCTACCTTCTGTGGGTACCATTGCCTCCCATAAAGACATCTATCACAGTCCTTATAATGTTAGGTGACATTTATTGGCATACTTTTCTGTCTTCCTCTCCTTGACTGTAAGTACTCTGAGGTCAGAGACTGTCTTATTTTTTCTTCTTATCCCCAGTACCTACTACAAAGCCAAGCAATCAGAAAGTTCTTCATAAATATTCGTTGAATTAATAAGTAAACAAATGAATGCATGAGGTGCCTATTACCATGGCAGAATATATATCTGCGCAGGCTGATCTTTTATTTGATAATGGCTCTTCACAAAATTGGAGAACTGAAATGCATTAGGTGTTGAACACTAAATCTTCTCCAAATATTTAAGGACTAAAGGAGCTTGTAAGGTAACTCCCCTTCAATGCAAGTTTTACTGTTAGTTCCCCCCATCTCCTGTTGTTTCACTTTTCAGTGAACTTGACTTTGGGGAAGGCCATGGGACTGTCAGAAGGGTGGCTTTCACCCTGAAAAGTGGGGCCTGCTCACTTACACCAGGGCAGGCCAGCAGTGAGGAACACAGTTAAGCCAGCGTGGTGCCCAGTGCTTCCTCTGGACCACTGCCTGATCCCATAGTCCCTAGCATTTTAGCTGCAATTTGCCCTGCTGGGAGAGAGCAGCAATCAAAGGGCAGAGTGGACAAAAGAGAAGCACAACAAAGGATCAGGAGTAATGGAGGGAAATGGTGCTTTAAATACCTCACTCAGACGTGCTGCAGAGAAGGAGCAGAGAGGACCCTGAAGGAGCATTTTCTGAGAGGTCAGGAGAGCGAGGCCTCCTCCAGCCGTGGCTGATGGCTGCATCTCACTGCATTTCATGAAACCCCAATTCTTCATTTGTCAGCCATGACATATTATATACACAATAGTGAGGCTGTCAGTTCCAATATGTCCTTTGCCGAGAATTGAGCACTTATTCTGTCCAGACAGAGAGGGACAAACAAGCTACGGAAGGGGGAGCCCAGGCTCTCCCTCCCATCCTCCATCCTCTCCAGTGGACTGAGGTACGATGTCTGATTGGAGTCTTCATTAACCTACACAGCACATGTCTCCTTTTCCTCTTTACATTGTGGTTTTTATTATTATTATTTTTTTTTATAAGACCTGAATCTTTTAAGGCCTTTATACTACCCTCTGGCCTCAGCAGGGCTGCCTCCTAAAGTTAGCAAATGAGGGAACAGTTAATGATATTCCACACTGGGCACACAGCTCAGCATGGTTCTTGGCTATTTCCCACCTCTCTCCCCACCCCTAAGAGTTGATTGCTTGTGGAACTCATAGTTATTTTGAAGGTGTGGCTCACATTTATAAGAAAAGTGTTTTCCATGCACATTGAGTCTAGACCAAAGGTTGGCGAGTAAAACATAATTTTGGAAACACTAGACAGATTTGTTTCTTAAAGGATGTCTTCATGGAATCACATCCTTCTGCAACATGAAGAATTCTTTTGTAAAGTAGATAACTATTCTTTCCCTCACAAATTATGCATAAATCACAAACGTTTAAATTTTATACAAGTCATATTTCTTTTTAAAAAGCACTTTATATTTTATCTAATTTTTAAAATGTACATTAGGCCACTGAATAAAAACTTACAGATTTATAAAAATGGGAAGAAAGTGAGTAACCTAGCCTTATCTCAGGCTTACCTAAAGCAAGGTTTGTTGCAATGAGATGAGAAGACGATGATTTGAATCTGAGAAAAATCATACAACTCATCAAAAAAAAAAAAAATCAAGCATGACTTTGCGGGAGATAATCTAGTCTTTTGGGTTAGCTATGTCTGTGCTACTTTCTGCTGACACCAATAATTTAAATTTACTGTTTGTGAGATATTTTGGCTTACATGAGCAGGAAAATATGCCTGGGTACAAAGCAATAGGGGGAGATTTCTCTCTTAATTTGGTACTTAGTGCTTCTCAAGATGTGGTCTTGATCACTGTATCAGGATCACTTAAGGGGCTGGTTATAAATGCAGATTCCTGGGCCCCACTGCAGACTCACTAATTCATAAGTTCTCAAGATGGGAATACAGGATGTGCATTTTAACATGCTCCCCAGATAATTCTGATGTACAACCAAGCTGCAAAACCCACTCGTCTAGTGTTTTAACACCATACTGTCTCTGGATGGGGCTCTTCTGTGGTTGCTATGACATTTACAGCATCTTTTGGTGGTAAATATGCAGAGCTAACCACCATAGGCCTCTTAGGATATGCAATTTCTTAACACTGAGCATTCCTGTTTTGCTCTCTGAACTCTGTATAATTTATATAGTAGAAATTCTAACATGGTCCCTCCCCTGTGACAGTACTCCAAATGCATTGCAAGGTGAGGTAGACAGAGAGTCAATAATATGGGTACATGATAATACTGTCCTTCCAAAAAGGACCAGGCATGTGGGTGTTCATGATCTCCCACCCTACGATTTCTATTTCCCCAACTATTTCTGAGGAATTTTGGCATTCCATCTCTGAGGCTAAAAACAAGTGCTCAAACCTCAGCAAGAGCTGAGTGTGGGAGACAGGGAACACAACCACAAACTGTGTGATCAGATTGAAGGTTCTCAACTCTGGCTGTGTGTTAGAGTCATTCAGGAAGTTCTATGAAGAACAACAGACTTGGGATCTGACCCAGAGCAATTAACTCAGCATTCTGGAGGTGGGGCCTGAACAGTAGTACTTTTTCCAAATCTCTCAGATAATCCCAAAGCGCAGACAGAATTAAGAACCACTGGATTATATCAAAGACAGGGTCTGGGTTAGGGACTAGAGAGTCTCTGATATTATCAGCTGTTCCAGCTCAGTGGTTTTCAAATGTGTTCCACAAAGTCCTGGGATTTTGCAAAGACATTTCTGAACTGTAGCCAGTGGATGGGGCAAGAGAAATGCTTCAGACCTTCCTTTAACCCCTAATCCCCCAATTGAACAGAGCAGCCTAGCAAAGGATTTCATTTGAGAAAGAGAGAGAGTCCTGTCACTTAAAAAAAAAAAGACTAAAAATTACCATTTAGGCTCATAAATAGGAGGAATGCACACGCCAGCTTCCATTGAACTTGCCCCAAAGCGTCTCTCCTCAGTCCAGTTCATGCCTGCATGTGCTAATGTTAGATACAGAAGAATGTCACTAAGTACCCGGTTTGAACCATGGTTTTATTATTCTTTGATTCCATGAGACATAGACAAGCTACCCAGCTCCCAAATGGACATGAAGTTTCCAGTTAAATATATAAACTGAACCTGTCCTCATATGCTGTCACATGGATCGCCCCGGGAAGTCACCCAGATGTGATTCCCACAGGGACCATTCTTATTTGCTATTTGAGGGCTGTGAGTGATACTAAAACACCCCTTTTACTGGAGGTGATATGGTTCATACAAAGACAGAAGTCCCTGTCATATGCTTCTTTGAGTACACAGTAATTCTGTATAATTAAAAATGATCACTGACTTGGTTTCAGCCATGATGGAATAATAGGTACATGTTAAACATAACCTTTTCACGGAGACAAACATAAAACTAAACAAAACATATGAAACAATTGTTTTCAGGCACTGGACAATAGAGAAAATGGGCTGTGATTCTAGAGAAGGGACACTCATGAGGCTCCAGAATATCCCTAGTTTTCTGCCTGGGAAGCCTTTCTAAAGCTGGGCTCAGGGAAGTGGAGCCTAGAGAGCTGTGATTTCACTGGGAAGATAAAAGAGAGATAAGAGTTTGGTTCTCCTGAGGGGACTGGAATTTGGGCAACAGTGTACCTGAGAGGAGGGAGCTATGTAGAGAAAAACTCTATAAACTTCATAGGGATCACCTTAAGTCTCTAGACAAATGTGAATCTGCACTTGAGGGCAAGACTTTTCAAAGCCTAGCAGAGATTAGCAACTAGGGGGCTATAAGCTGAATGTAAAGTCCTGAGATCACATGGTACTGGACAATGTTGGATTTCTAATCAGCCAGAGGCTTTAATGAATATCTCAGACATTCAGTTGAGATCCCAGAAGTGGTACTCCTTTAAAGTAGGATTACTTCGGCTCTAGAATAAAAGCTACTCTAATCTCTCCCCAGCAAATGCTAAAAAGAATCCTCCATAGGATAAAATTGATCTGCCAATAAGTTAACTGCCTATCAGAATAAAAGTCAAAACTCTTTAAAGGAGAACAACAAAATCCAGAGTCTCTACAACATAGCAACCACAATACCTAGGACACAATAAAACTTTTGTTAGATAAGCAAAGAAATGGGCAAATTCAACCCACAACCAAGAGAATAGAACCCTATCCAAGACCCTCAAAACAACCATTAGAAGATGCTCAAGTATTTAAAGGAAAAGATATGCCTAATTGATGAATGTATAGGTAGTCTCCACAGAGAGACGACAACTACATTAAAATAACCACATGAAAATTCTAAATCTAAAAAATATAATATTTGAAACTGAGAAATTCACCAGAGAGGCTTAACAGCTTCCAGAACATTACAGAAGAGAAGTTTGGTGAACATGAAAAGAAGGCAATAGAAACTATCCAAACTGAAAGACAGAAAGAAAATAATAATAATGATGATACTCAGTGACCTACAGAACAATATCATGAGGTATGGCATACATATAATTAGAATAGTAGAAGGAGAGAGAGAATAGTTGTTGGGAAAATAGAATAATTTAGTTGGGCCCCCCTTGCCTTAGGTCTGGTTGGGGGTTGTGTGGCACATTCTTTATAAATGAGTTGTGTGTGGGTGGAGTTAGTGCACATGCATGGTGCTGCGACTTGGCTGGCATGGACTGCCTTGGGCCATGCTTTCCAACCTATAGCTCCAAGGACCTTTTTGCTGGTTACCTAGCTCATAGACCTTCATATGAGGGGTCTGGGGATCCAGCCTGGCATGTGAAGGGTTTGTGACCTAGTGTGGACGATGGGCTTGAGGGGTCTGCGAGCTCCAGACCCAGCAGCTAGCTCGACAATAGGGCATATAAATTCGCATAGCTAAGAAGCTCAACAAATCCCAAGCAGAATAAACACAAAAACCACATCTAAGCACACTGTAAACAAATTGATGAAAATCAAAGATAAAGAAAATATTTGAAAAGCCCCCAGAGAAATAAGATACATTATTTATAGGGGAGTAAGGACAAAAATAATGTCTGACTCCTCATTAATAAAAGTATAAGCCAGAAGGAAATGAAACAATATCTTCAAAGTACTGAAATGAAAACAAAACAGTCAACTTACATTTCCCTGTCCAGTGAAAATATCCTAAAAAATGATGGCAAAATAAAGATACTTTCAGACAAATAAAAGCTGAGGAAATTCATTACTGGCAGACCTGAAGTACAAGAAATATAAAAGGAACTTTTTTTGGGCTAAAGGGAAATGATACCAGATGGAAACTTAGATCTACATGAATGAATGAACTGAGCTGAAAACGGCAAATACGTGGGTATATATACAATATTTTATTCTTGTTCTTAAGAGCTTTAATAGGCAACTGACTACCTAAAGAAGAAACAGTAACACTGTATCTCAGAATGTGTAACACTAGTAGCAATAAAATTTATAACTGTTAAACAAAGAAGAAGAGGGTACATATGGAAGTAGACATTTGTGATGGTCTTATTTGTGAAGGGGTATAATATTAATTAAAAGTAGACCATGATACTTTAAGGGTGCCTGTTGTTATCGCTAATACAACCACTAAAACCAAAGTGGTACATTTAAAATGCTAATAGAAGGAAACACATGGAATACTAAAGGAAAGGTTGATTAGTCCAAGAAAGGGCAGAAAAGGAGCAAAAAGAATGAAGATGGTACAGACAGAAAACACACAGCAACATGGTATGCTTTAACTCATTCGTATTAGCAATCATATATGAATTCCAAATATACTAAACAGTAAAAAAAAAAAAAAAAGAAAGAAAGAAAGAAAAAAACACAGACTGCCAGGCTGAATAAAAAAGTAAAACATAAATATATGCTGTTCACAAGAGATACACTTTATATATGAAGACATGGATAGTTTAAAAATAAAAGGATGGGGAGCAACAAAGCACATAAACACTAAGTGTAAGGGAGGTAGAGTGAAATATACCACACGAACACTAAACATAAGAATGCTGAAGTAATTAAGTTAATATAAGGCAAAATGGGCTTCAGAATAAGAAATATTACCAAAGATAATTAGGGATATTTTAAAATGATAAAAGAGTCAATTCATCAAGAAGAGACAATAATCCTACATTTGTTTGAACCTCATAACAGGATTTCAAACACATGAAACAAAAACTAAGAGAATTGAAGGAAGAAATAGATGATTCCATAGTTAGAAATTTTAATATTCCTTTCTCAGCAATTGCTAGAAAAAATTGACCAAAATACCTCAGAAAAAAATACACAAATTTCATCAACACTTTCAACCAACTTAACTTCACCCAATGACTGTGAAATACCTTTGCCTAAATATGATGGACGATAAAACAAGTTGGAATGATCAGTGAGCATATATCAGTGTCCTCAAACATTGTCATAAGGGAAATATCATTTAAAACCATAATGAGATACCATTACACACTTACTGGAATGGCTAAAATTAAAAAGACTGAAAACAACAAGTGTCAACAAGGATGTGGAGCAACTGAAACTCTCATACATTGCTGGAGGGAGTGTGAAATGATAAAAATCACCTTGGAAAGTGTTTTAGCCATGTCTTTTAAAGCTAAATAACTCTATCACCAAACAATTCCACTGCTATATATTTGCTCAAGAGAGAAGAAAACATGCATCCACAAGCAGACTTTTATAAAAACTTCATAGCAGCTTCTTCAGAGTTGTTAGCACCTGGAAACAGCTCAAGCATTGATCAGCAAGAGCAAAAACTCATCCATAAAAGGAACAAAGTATGGACACAGACTGCAACATGGATAAATCACACATGTGTGCACACGCAAGCATGCACAAACACAATTAAGCTGAGGGAAAGAAGCCAGACTCTAAGAGTATGTACTATATGATTCCATTTATATAAAGTTCTAGAACAGGTAAAACTACTCTTTTATGACAGAAATCAGAACATTGGTTGCCTCCAGGGTGGAGTGGAGTGGGATGGGAACTGAGAAGGGGCTGGAAAGGACTTGAGGGAAGTTTCTGGGGGTATGAACATACTTTGTTTCTTGATAGGAGTGTGAGTTACATAGTTGTGCACAATTATGAAGGCTCTTTGAACTGTATACTGTACATTTTAGTATATGTAAATTTTACCTCAATTATGTAAAAAAAAAAAAAATTAAAGATGAGAAAATACATCCAAAAATGATTACTAAGAACTTCCTTTATTCAACACACACATGCATGCACACACACCCCAAAGCCACTCAACAGAAAGCAGGGACCTTTTCTTTCCAATGGACACATAACAGCCAGCAAGTCATCATTCCCTCTTCCCTCAGTCCTCTCTCTCTCCTCTGTGCTCAGGGACAGCTGCTGAGCTGATCCCAGAACAATAGTGCCTGAATCAAGGAGGCAGGTGCCTGTGGTTTCTGCAAGCCCCCTGCTTCTGCTTTCCTGGGTCTGGGCAGGATCCCTGACCTGGGCCAACAGGTAGAAAGGTGAAGCCTGCTCCACCCCAGCCACACATTCTCCTTCCTCCAAGGTGAGGAAGGGAGCTTGACAAGAACCTGGCTCACAAATCAAAGTTAACGCTGCCCCGCCTCCTCTGTAAATCATGTGAGATCCATCTGGGTAATGACTCCTCCAGTGTAATTCCCTATTAAGAGGCTTTATCTGGAGAGATAAGCAGCTGGTTTCCGTGTCACTAATTGCTGTCTGCTGTGATTTTAAAACATCTGCACCATTGTGCTCTTCATTTTCATATTCTAATCACCCTGAAACTTGAAAAAGGTACATCATTGATTGTTTCTATGGGTTAATTAGTACACAGTCTCCTTGTAGAGACAATTTAGAAGCAGCCAGAACCTCAATCAGTAAGTTTGTTTTAAAAATTAATAACATTGGCGGTGGCTGGAGGGACTGCCATGTTCAGGGACATATTGGGACACTCCTCGTGGGGAGCAACACTTTGTGATCCTCTGCAGAGGAGGGAAGTCAACAGGGGCATGCTTGGGGCAATACAGTGGGAAGTGGTGGTAAGTGGAACACAGGGACCTGGGATCCAGCTTGGTCTTGAGAGGTCCTGACCACAGTGTCTGCTGCCTCCCTCCTTTGCCCTCCCACTGTCCCCTTCTGACAAGCCCAAGTCCCCTTCCCTGTCAGCGCAAATCAGGACTTTGTTGAAGACTGACTAGAATGTGTGGGGTTAGAGGAATGTGTTAATGCAATAGGAACATGAGAGGCCAATTCATATTTTATTGTCTGTTCACTGTTCTCTTCCCCACTCTCCACCTCAGCAATGGGAGTGGGGAGAAAGAGAGGAGGACTGGAATACACGTGAAACAACATCTACCAAACAGAGGAGTGAGGATTGGAACCCAGCACTTCTCAAATTTAAATTGCACAAGATGCACCTGGGAATCCTGTTAAAATGCTGATTCTGATTTTGGACACTTGGGGTAGGGCTGAGAGTCTGCATTTCGAACAAGCTTCCAGGTGGTGCCCAAGGACTCCCATTTGAGATGTGCTGGTCTTTTCCCAAGCCCTCGAGTGGAGTCACTATTCTTGAGACCCAAGGAATAGCTGAGAGGCTGCAGTTTGGTGAGGAGGCTCAGGCTCTGCACCTGGATCTGAAGCCAGCTCTACACTTAACTGGCCAAGTCGCTCGGCCTCTTGTATCTGAGCTTCCCACCTAGAAACTAACAGCAATGCCTATGTTAAAGGAGGAGTGGGAGAACTGGAAGTTGGTGTGTCAAGTACTTAATATAGTGCCTGGCCCACGGTAGACATTGTATAAATGTAGCTATTATATTTTTTGTATATTTCAGTAAACTGTTTTCCTAAAAAAACAACATCCAGCAGAAATGGGGGATGGGGTAAAGACATTAACCAGGGAGTGCCTCACTTAAAGTCAGATGGCGATTCTCACATCCAGCCATTCTGGAGGTCCTCATGGCTGCAGTCTCTTGCCATCCTCCACCCCTATCCTAACCCAATGATCAGAACTCAAGACCTTCCTCCAGAGCCTCCCTGGGAGCTCCTGATGATATGCAATCACAGGGACACACTTCTGCACAAAACACTTCGTTCTTCCTATTAGATAGTGCTCTCCTATTTTGAGCTGAAGTCTCTCTGCCCTTGGAGAGTTCTGGCAAGCAGGGGAGACAAGCATCCCTTGAGTTGGCTGGGATCCGAGGACCAGTTCACTGAATTAAGAGCAAATGCACCCCCAAAAGGGAGTTCCCTGCACCCACTTCCAAGGCTGTTTTTAGTAAACTTCAAGGGGCTTCCCCTGTGGGTCTGGAAATGTACTATTGTCAGGGGGAAAAAAATGATAAAAATTGGGTTTTCAATTATGTGACCTACAAATAGAAACACAGCCTCTTAACAGAAGAACTGGAAGCCGACTTCAGAAAATTTAAAGGAGAGAGAGAAATTAATGTGGAGCTGCAGGGCAGCCACTCCAGAGGCAGCCATGGGGCAGGCTTGGAGGGGATAATTGGAGTGCAGCATCGTCGCTGTATCCTTCCGGAAGGGACGCAGAGGCCTCCTGATTGTTATATTCAGGTGCTGAAGACTTGCTGGCCCGGAAGCCCACTGACAGCATGGCTCTCTGTCTTTTCCAGCAGCAGGCTTTGAGCTCCCTGTTCAAGGGTTTCTCCGTAGACCTCCAGCTGGGTCCTGAGAGCCCGGGGTGGGCTCCCCAGGGGATGGAGCAGAAATAAGCACATAGTCCTGGCCTTAGACACATTCTGCAGCTAAGGCATTGAGCATCAACTGAAGACTGATCCTAAAGAAGAGTTATGGAGCAACATTTAGGTTTTAAAAATTTGTTGTGTATTCTCCCCTGTGGCTTTGTTTTTCATTCCACCCCTCTTAAACAAGGAGGAAACAGAGCACTTTCTTGCCTCTTCTTTGAGAATCGGTAGCAAATGAGGAAGTAGCAAAACTCATGGAGCAGAACATTCAGGTCTGTGTGTCTTATCTATAGGAAATGTGCACAACCTTCAGCACATTTAGAGGCAGAGCAGGCAGAAAGCTGAATGAATAAGGAGAATGGGTCATTCATCTGGCCAGAAAAAAAAAAAAAAAGACATTTCCCACACTTGCCTGTGGATAAGAATCACCAGTGGCCTCTGTTAAATACGCAGCTCACTAGGCCTCTCTTCTGCAAGCTGGGAGTTATAGTTCTGGGTTGGGGCCCAGGACTCTGGTGTTTTTAACAGGTAGTTCTGGAGATCCTTACTTTAGTCAAGTTTGGTCAACACTGTAACTTGTAACTTAAGAGTTTCTACACGGAAGGGGGTTTAGAATGGCTCAGCTTTGTTCCGGGATGGAGAGGAGACCGGGGCAAGTCCAGTAACGCAGATGAAAGCAGGCAGAAGAAGCTGAAAGACTAAGCCCAGAGAATATAACTAGCTTTTGTGTGTTAGAAGGAAAGAAAAAGAAAATCTATTTCCTCTTTATCTCATGTTTCCTGTTTTCTTCTCCATAAATGCTTTTTACTGCAAAACTGGTGCTTTTTGCCATTAGGGCTAAAATAACTGTTGATTACAAATCGAGTCTAAAATGTCAGGAAGATGCTGAATTCACCTAAAATTCCAGCTTTTAAAGCTTCCCACAGACACTGCAAACTGTGGGCATTTGGAGCCTCATTCATTTAGCATGAGTCTCATCTGAAAGACACTACCTCACAAAGGCCAGCTTGCAGAGCCAGGATGAGAGGCTGGCCTTGTGGGTGGGGGCTGAGACTTGGATTCATTCCTGCCCCTCCCTGGAGTGCTGCAAGAGCAAGTGCATGTCTGGGTGGCTGCCCACCACTGACACTCCTGGCGCAGTGGTCACCTGCCTCCCCATGTCAACCCATGTTGACTGCCCTTGGAATCTCCTAGTCTGTTCTCCTGAACTTTCTGTAGGAGGCTTCCTGTTGAAGGCAGTGTGGCAACTGTCACTTGTGGATTGTGTTCTATCTTTCCTCTGAGAGGCAGTGGGGAAGAAGTGTATAGCAGTAAGGAGCACAGACTCGTGAGCCAGCATGACTGTGTTCAAATCTCAGCTGAGTCCAAATCTTACTAGCTGTGTGACCTTGGACAAGTTGCTTAACCTCTCTGTGTCCCAGCTTCCTTATCTGTAACATGGGGATAATAACATACTTACCTCGTGAGGTCAATAGGTGAATCGAATCATCTATGCAAAGCACTTTGGCCAGTGCCTGGTGCACAGCCAGGGCTACGCCAGTGCTCTCTACACAGTGGAGAATGCTAGAGGGCACACACACTCCAGAATCGGGACTTGAGTTCAAATCCAGCTTTGCCTCTCACTGTCTGTGTGTCCTGGGACTCATTACTTATCTTCTATACTTCAAAAATGGGGGAAAAAACAGAGCCTCCCTAAAAGGGTTGTGTTAATAATTACACAAGACAAACTTGGTAAAAACTTTATCACAGAACATATCATAAGTGTTCCACAAATCTCAGTTTAATTACTATTACACTTTTAAAATTATTAATTACTGGTATCACCACCCATCATAAATGCAGTTCCCTAGTAACAAGGGGAAGAGAACACTGACTAAAATAAGTCATCCCCGAGTCCCTTTTGAGGAGAGTTTCAGCTCAAATTCCTGACCAGTGATGCCGGGTCTGGGAAGAGGTCTTCTCTGATAACCTGAGTGACACTAACTAGTCTGAAGCAGAGTACAGCCCATGCCTGGCTCTGACTACTCCCACATTTTCACTAGGCAGACTCTCTGGCCGTGATTCTGCAGAGTTATTCTGGACCTTGTGGTGTGGTCTCAGCCTCTCCAGCTGTGCCTGGTGCCATCCTGGAGTACAAATACCCTAGCATGTTAATCACTAGTCCAGAAGTCGTGAATTGGACACACATTCTCACCTTGTCTTTGCCTGTCATGATTTAGCTTAATAGATATTTTAGCCTTTTCCTGCATCAAAACATGGAGAGCTAGACATTGTACAGACTTCTCATAGGGGTGCTTGGGGGTGGGGGTGCTGACATGCTATAAAGTCATGGGAACAAGATATACTACATATTTTCAGTGATGAGTGTTGGTGCCTGTCTTGGGCAGTTGGTATCAGTGAATCATGACAGGGAAGTTTGGATGTGGAACAAACAATTACATTAGGCCAGAGCCTGAGGCATCTGACTCTGTTCATCTTAGAATCGTTCATTAAGCAAATGCATATTTGGTCACAGTACAGATGGGGCATCGTGTTCTCACAAAGATATGGAGTCTTAGAGTTGCAAAGGATGTTGGAGACCCTCTCCTCCTTTTACAGACAAGCGTTCAAGTCTTAGAAGGCAAATGGATTGCTTCAACTCACAGAGACAATCAGGGCCAGAACTTGGTCCAGTCTCCTGCCTCCAACCTCAAGCTGCTCCTTGTGCATTGCCTGTCAGTGCCTCCTCCCATGAGGAGACCAGGTGAAGGCTGCCTCTGGGTACCCTGCAAGCCCCTGCACTTGGCTGACTCTTCTTCCCCAGCCGAACCTTTCCCTGTAGCTCTGGATTCTCTTTCAGGTAAGGCTGATCTGAAGCTTCTGTCCAGCTTAACAGCTGGACCATCTCCTTGAGAATGTGTCTGTCTTTCCATCAGTTCCTTGACAACTTGTGGTTAGAGAGTCTGGCTTTGACCATGGCACCTGCCTATCCAATAACTGCTCTAGTAGAGTCACCCTGAGGACCTCCCTCTTTGGCCCACACTAACTTAACTGTGCCTTAGGCTAGGCTCTCCTGGGGCTGGCTTTCAGAAATCCCCTGCATCTAAAAAAGACAGGGGATGAGGGAGCCAGGAGAGCCCCTTAGAGACCACCTTGTCATACAGCAAGGACACTGCATCCCAGATTGAGGAAACACCTTGTTCTGACACTTCCTGATGATGAGGCATTAACGATCGGGCAAAAATCATACAGTGAAAATCTCTCTTCTGTGGCCTCACGGGAGCTTTAGGTGCATTAGGTCTTTTCCTCCCAGCCTTTACTGATTATGAAGCAAGGCAGGAGACTTTTAAAGACAAAGATGCACTGCAGCTGCAGGTCAATAGAGACCCGCCTTCTACAGGTATAACATCTATATTCAGACTGGTGTCGTGGCCTAACCTCACCCTCACTGCAATGCCCCCAGCAACGCCCCACTTTCCAGGGAAGGAGCTTAATTTTAGTTACTCTATATTTATTTAATCTGGTTTTCAGTGTTCACTCAACATTTAACTGGTAGTATGACCTTGGGCAAGTAACTTAACCTCTCTAGGTGTCAATCTTTCTTTCTGTAATAAAGAAATGATCACTCCAGGCCTGCCTGCCTCTCTAGGTTGCCCTGAAGACGTAATGGATGTGAAAACATTTTGGAAACCATAAAGCACTATATAAATGCAGGTTATTGCTGTTGTTTGTTATTGCTTGGTTGAGAACTTGTCTAACGATTTGGGGAAGCCAAGAATGCTGAGTGTACTCCCTGTATCATCAGCATGAGATGCAGAGATCAATTAGGATACGTTTTAGTATAATCTTAAAAATCACATTATTTCTACAGACTTTCTAAGGACTCCTGAAACCTTACCACCCTCCTTTCCCTGTCTCAGCTGGAGGGGAGGGTGGGGACAAGAAGGTAGAGGAACAGAAAACAAAAACAACAGCTCTCCCCACGCTGGCAATAAACTTCTAGCTCCAAAAGCAGGTTTTATTTAGTGTGCTATAAAAACAGTCATTTCTCCCGTCATAAAAGCAGCCTGACTACCCAGCCTCATTTTTCTGCAATGAGTCTATGGACTGAGTGGGTCCCAGTTCTGGAGCAGCCTGTACAGTCTGCCCTTTCCTCCTCAATCCCAATCTCCTTCTCTCGCAGCCCTGAATTTATATTGGGAAATGAAAGGCGATTCTTAAGAATTTTATGATGTGTGAATTAACAGGGGGGAAAAGAAAGTATACATTTTTTGGAGATGGAACTAAGATTTAATTGTCTCTCTACTTTATGATTATTGCCTCATGGGTATGTACCCAACAGTTTGGGCACTGTGGTTTGAAGAAAAAAAAAAATAGGCAGGATTGTAGCAACTTTCCCAGCCATTAAACAGGCCCTGGAAAGTTTAGCTCATTCTGGTGAAATAAAAACTCACACAGGCTCAAGAAAGAAAGAGAGCATGGCTGGGACATGGAGTGGGTTCCCTGAGCTGGACACACCCATCTCTGAGCTGCTGTTCTGCTCTGCTTCTCTGATCTTGAGAGATGACTGTGCTCTTCTGAATCACCTGGGAGAATAATTGATGCCATACAGGAGGTAATTTACTAGACAGGCACGTAGATGAATCAATTCTCCCCAAGGAGGAGGGGGTGGTGAGCAATGTACTTTGGGAGTCTGCTTCTCACCCAATAATCAGAGGAGTTGGCACTGAGACATCCCTAGGGTCTGTGGTGTATTTCTAGGTTTCTTCTGAATGAACCCACATACTGCCAAGCTTGAAAAATTAGCTCCTGGAATGCAAAAGCAGCTCACAACACATTGGGCATGGCCGGAAAAGCATTAGGAACTCTGTTTTTGTTTTTGCAAACACTGTTCCTCCAAGCCTCAGTTTCCCCATCCATAAAATAAAATGGCTAGTTTGATAAAGGGTGTGCAAGGCTCCTCTTAGCTCTATGATTATAAACTCTAAAATGCAAACCCGTCTTGATTTAGGATCCAAGATGGAAGAGAAACCTCATTCTTGAAAGCCCTAAATAGAGCTGAGGTCATTTTTTCCTCTCTAGCCATTTCTTATAGGGCTCGCTTGAGTTGATTATACACCAAGCCCTAGGCTGTGGGTGACATTTGACTCACAGATCCCAGAGCCTGTTTATCAGTAGGAAGGACAGAGTGACAGGAGCCTGGGGAACCAGAAGCACAGAGGTGCCTAACCCCCAACTTGGCATCATTTATTAAATAGATGGCAGTTGCCCTCTTAGTACAAGTTGAAAGGAGGTGACAGTCTCAAGGGTCCCACATATACAAATGGGCCATCCGGATGTTTTTCTGTTTGTGTCTGTCTACAACCAAATAAAAAGCAGA
Source organism: Galeopterus variegatus (assembly GCF_000696425.1). Lineage (NCBI taxonomy): Eukaryota > Metazoa > Chordata > Mammalia > Dermoptera > Cynocephalidae > Galeopterus > Galeopterus variegatus. The sequence goes on along the minus strand of NW_007726778.1, from coordinate 480,007 downwards.
CTGCAGGGATTTCCTAAAAAGCAGAAAATTTGGCAAGAGAGGGAAAAAAAAGGCTGGAGAGTGGGTCTCTCTGGCATCTATGGAGATTCTACAAATTCATCTCAACATCGGGGTTTCTTAACCCTCAAACTACCACCCTGCTGGCTTATTTTCTTAAAGGCATCAGTCTCCTTGTATCTTCTAGACTGCATGAGCTCCTCCAGGTAGCATCAGGACACTGTGGAGAGGCATGAAGTTAGGGGTTTTAACTTACTGGATATCTCATCTTTAATAACAACATATTCTCAAAGTTCTGGCCAATCATAAGGAGAGACTAAGGATTAAATCATGTCCATAGATGAAAGAAAAGCAAAATGAATTAAGAACTGTTCAGTACCTATGCTGAGGGCTCTACATTGTGTCAACCAGTTAATTTTACTTGATTTTGCCTGCAAATGTAGTAGCCCTGACTTATCAGCTGGCTCACAAATGCATGTACTTGGCCGTGGAGATAATTAAAGAGCATAGCTAGCTCAGGACAGATGCTTCTGGATCAATGCCATGCAAAGACTCAAGTGCATTAGGAGACCTGCCTGCTGGTCCACAGGACAGTGCTAAATCTCTGGATGACCTACCATCTAAACTCTCTCACCTCGGCTTCTTCACCAGTTAAATAGGAATACTGTCCCCTGTCTACCCAGTGCTCAGCCATGCTGCTCAGGAGGAAAGGTCTAATGTTACACAAATGGCATTGAGCTGAAATCTACACTTTTAGTGAGGTGAAGTTACAGGTTCTTCAGATGCCCAGAGGGTCATATTCTTTGACCTTCAGTCTCACTCCATAGTTCTGTATGTTTCCTTTAATATAAAACCATAGGGTCAGATGAGATGATCTCTGAAGTTCTCAGCACTGCCATTCTAGAAATCTGTAATGACATGACACCATCATTCCTTGCTATGTCCTAACCAGCATGGCAACTGGCTAAAGGCAATTAGGTAAGTGGCTCTTTTCAAGGTTAGGATAATCCATGGTTTGAGGATCAACCTGTGGAATCTCTGAGCTCTGGGTTAATTATCTCCAAGAGGGGTCTGTGACCCTCTTCTTCTCATCACTTGGAGGGTACAGTGGTCTCTGTAAGTGTCTATCCTAATGCTTCAGCTTCTCCAATGTTTTAATAACCGACAGCATCTTACGTTAGAACATGTGCCATGTAATTAGATTTCCTTGCTACAGATGCTGTGACCCTACAGCTTGAAAGAAGAGAGACACTTCACCCAGAGACGAGAGCTTAGCAGTGCTGTGTGTCTGCTCACTAGGGTTCACTTCAGCTAGGCAAGGAAAACACTATCATTAAAATGGGGGCTTTGTCCTTTCACCAGCTGCTCTAAAGAACTGGAGAAAAGAGATTTTTAACTGGGCCACACAAAGCTAAGATTCTAACCCCAGTGATTTGGGAGAGCGGGGAGGAAGAGATAATTACTCTAGCTCTTTACAAAGGTAATTTGCAACATCAACACTTTACACTCCAACAATGGCAGTAGCTCATATGCTAACATTTTGATGGAGCAGAAAACATCTCCCTTTCTAGGACCTTGGTGAGGTTCAGGGACATGGCTAGAATATGCTTTATTAGAAAGATCATCCACTTTGCAGTTCTGCAGGTGCAAGCTCTTGTTCTGGCTCTATAATTACTACATGTGGGATTCTGGGCAAGTCACTTACCAAAATTTCTATTCTTCTCTTTGCCCATATTTAAAATAAGCATAAGAGTGCCTTACAGTGAGGAAAAACTGAGAAGCTGAGAGAACTAGCTTATATATTGTTTCCATCTCTTCATCAGTATGTGGTCCCTGCTGTGTTAATCTATAAGTAGTTGGAGAATAAGGAGACAAATTTGGGCCCCTTTATTTTAGTTTTACATAGGAGTGTAATGAAATAGAATGTTCGAGTCTCTCTTATTGTTCTAAGTCTTTTGTGTCCACTCTTTGGTGAATAAAGTTCAAGTTCCTTAGCCTGGCCAATCAGTCCTCCCAATCTGATGTCCAGAAATACATGTTGCATAAGTAGATTGCTCAGAATCACAAAGAACCCTCGATGTCCATGACACTAGTAATACAGTTCCTTCTGCCCTGGAAAGCCGTTTCCTGTATGACCCTTGCTTGTCTATTTCCATCTGGCAATAGACAGCTCTAATGTCCCCTCCTTCATAAAGCCTCCTGCTGCCATTTATCCCTCCTCCCCTGGGCTCCCCTGCCATTCATTCTGCAGATCCAACAGGGCTTAGCACAGTCGGCCTCACATGTAGTTACTCACTGCCATTCTCCCTCCTGGACTGTAAATCTTTTGAGGAAGTCCCTTACAACACTTAGCACAGTTCCTAGCAATGGCCCCTGCACTGACTATGATGATAAAAATATTGCAGAGGCATTTCAGAAGTCATAAAGCACCACTGAAAGCAAAGTATTTTTGTTCTTTTGATTATGGGCCTCCCCCAGTGTCCTACCCTTAGTTTGGGAGAGCTCCGTGCTTCCCTTCTGCTCTGCCTTTAGCCCCTCTAGCATGGATGATCAAAGACCTCAGCCCAGTCCCAACAGGCTGTATCCGGCAGCCTGCTCAGGGCTCATAAGGCTAAGCTCAGAGGAATTTAGCCCTTGACAACAACTAGTCAGTGATTCCGGAGACCGCTGGACTATCAGTATGAGAGTTCACCTACCTGTACTTCAAAGAGTGATTGTAAGTGTTGCTAGCTCGCCCGGGAGCTTAACCATCAGTTATTACACTGTAGGTAGGTTCTTCACAACTAAACTGCCAGCAGACTTCAGGAATTGCTTCCTTTTATGAGTCAAAGGTTGACTTTATTAAGAAAAAAAAAACTGTAGAATTTGAAGACTAATTTGAGAATTAAAGTGCCTTGAAATTGATGTAGATTGATTACCTCCTTTTTTGAATAAAGAAACCGAAAACCAGAGAGGTCAGCAGTTAGTTAGTGATAGAGCAAGCACTGAAACCTCAGACTTGTCAGTTCAGCTCAGTTTCCACTGTACCATGTCCCTGCGATTATTACTAATATTTTAGAAGATATGAGAACAAAGGGGGAAACCGAAGAAATACAGCCAAGCAGGCAAGTCATTTGCAAAGAGTTAAGGTGACTGTCCTGTTGCGAGGAACAAGTTTCTCACTAATCCATTGTTATATTTGTAAGGCATGAGTTCTGGAGAAGCCTGAGTAGAGGAACTTTCTACAGACTCCTAGTAAGTGGCTGTTGTGCTTCTAATGCATGTAACAGGGACCATCGTGGCCACTACTGGCAGAGGTTGCAAACCACAGTGGACAACCACTGATGATTGATGGCCACCCGTATGAGGATAAATAAGCCCAGAGATGATTTTAAACCACTGGGCTCTTGCTACGCTGCCTTCCACTAACCCTTCTGATCTTGCTGCAATCAGTTTGTAAGACCAAACTCAAGCCCGTCTTCTCTCATAAACATTCTTTTATTCATTCATCCTTTCGACAGATATTTTTTGAGCAACAACTAGATGACAGGCTCCATTTGAGGATACAGGGATGAGCAGTGTTATGGTTTAAATGCTATTATTCCCTCCAAAATTCATGTGTTGGAAACTTAATCCCCCATGCAAATGTGTTGGGAGGTGGGGACTAACCCATTCTACCCTCATGAATGAGTTAATCCTGCTACAAAAAGAGCTTGTGAGCGTGTGTTCACTCTCTCCTGCTCTTCTGCTATGTGAGGACATAGTGTCCCTCCTTTCCAGAGGACCAGGCTTGAACCTGCTGGTGCCTTAATCTTGGACTTCACAGCCTCCAGAATGAGGAAGAAATATCTGTTCTTCATAAATTGCCCAGTCTCAGGTATTCTGTTAAAGGAGCACGGAATGGACTAAGACAAGTAGTAAACAAAACAGCCTCCTTGCTCTTACGAAGCTCACATTCTAGTGGGGAGAAAGGAGATGGGAAAATAAACAAAAAACTGTATTTCATACTTGTGTGTGTGTGTGTTTGCATATACATATACACACATATATCTGATATATACACGAACATATACATGATATTTACACACACATACACACATATATGTATACACTTACATGTCTATACGTATACATACATGCACAACTAATCTATATATTAATCAGTGGCATTAATTACCAAGAAAAAATAAAACAGGATATGGAGACAAAGTTTAAAGTGCTTACACAGGCTGGGCAGGAATACCCATTTGTATAAGGTAACATGCGAGCTGAGACTTAAGAGGGATGAACTTTCACTTCTCTAAATAACTAGTGCCTGCAGAATTAGAGCCCTATGGTGTATCCCTTAATTCTCTTAGTGTGTCATATTTTTATTCAACGAATATTTGTTGAGCACTAACTATGTGTCAGACCCTGGAGGCTGGATGATGTACGTGATGGAGAATGACACAGATGTGGCTCTGACCTTCTGGAGCTCATGGTCTATTGCAGGGACAGGCATCATCAACATGTAAGCATGAAAAGGGGCACTGGGATGAGCTATGCCGACTCTGCCACGTCTCCATCTACAGCAGAATCCAAAGTAGGGCTGGAAAACTTTAGGCCCTAGGGGAATAGTTTGCTAATAGTTGACATAATCTTAGAGAATTCCTCCAGGAAAAGTGAAGTTTCCATTAGGATTCTGGTGATGCCATTTGTGGGGTCTAGCCCACTGGCAGTGCACGTAAGACATCATTTCAGATTTAAAATATAAAACTAGAGGCAAATACTCACATTCCCATGCCATATTATATTAGTCAAATGTTTCTATATGTATTTTTTTTTATTCTAACAATTCTCTGGATTGGGTAGGGCTGAACAAAATGGCTAGAACTGGCAATGTCCACAGTTGGAAAGAATCTTTGAGGTTCTCTTGTCTGACTTTTTATCTACTGCTGGGTTCCATTCCTCAGTATTTTTGAGCAAGGGCCAACCATCCCTGCTTCAAGACCTCTAATGACAAGGGACCCATGACTCTCAAAGCAACCTCTTCTATTTCCTGGTAGCCCAATGTCTTGTTAGTGACCAAGCAGGCTAAATTCCATGTTTCCTAACTCTGAGAAAGCCTTTCACGGAGAAGCCTGGCCTGGGGTAGCTGAGCTCCAGGTCACTCCAGCTGACCCTGGGCCCCTCCTTCCTTGGACTGAGGCACTGGCTTCACCCCAGCAACCCCTACCCCATACGTGCATGTGCATGTCACCAGGAAGCGTAACCAGAGCACAATGACCACATCCATATGTAAACACAAGTTATGTAGAGAGAGTCTGTCCCTTGGGTTACTATTTTGAAGTAGATTTTGTGTGTGGGTTCACTTAATCAAATTCTCTGACAAATGTTTATTGAGAAGAAAGTATGGATGGCTGAGCAGCACTGGGAAGGATTTTGTCTTTCAAACATTTAATCTACTTTACTAAGCCCTCCAAAATGCAAACAGAGGGCAGAATACTCTGGGAAGGCCATGGCAAACAAGTCCATGTAAGGGCACGTGAGCACCAGGAGGCTTTTTAGGTGAGACACAAGCCCACCACAGTGAGGCTGACATGTCCAGGGCCGCCTTTCCTCTTCTACTTCCTTCTCCATACCTGGCTCCTGGGTGTCCCAAATGTCATGAGGAATGGTGGAATCAGCCCCTTGAAGCATGGTACCTCGGAGACCTCACATGCACTGGCTTTGAGTGCAGAGATAGAGAGCATGGATATACATGAAACCTCACATGCTCTGTTGCACAAGCAGATACTGGCAGACAGGGAGCAAGCTGCAGAGGGCAAGGGAGAGTCAGAAATCTCCAACTCATGAAGTCAGACCACCCAGTCTTCCTGCTGGGGGTAGGTGGAGAGGGATCAGAGCGTTGAACCCCTGGAAACTACACATAGATGAGGGAAGGAGATGGAAGACAACTCACTCATGAGCTGGGTCAGAGAACCATTTGTTGGGCACTTAGATGTCACTTGGTCCTATGCTTAAAAAAAAAAAAAAACTTTTTTAAAGCTTTAAACCCTTTGTTAAAATGAAATCTCAGCTGAGGCATAAACAAAGGAGGTGAAAGCTGAGCTACCCTGAGATTAGAGAGCCGGAAACACTCCCAAATACCAGCACCAAACCACCTCTTCCAAGGCAATGACCCTGGAGTGGGCCCTAAAAACCACTTAGAAAGCACCATTCGAAAACCACAAGTAAGTCTAATCACAAACAAAGAAACTAAGGCCCAGAGAGAAAGGGCTGCCAGCTCAACTATCTCACAGGTGTCCTGGTCCAAGCTCTTCCTGCCCCACCGAACATGCTGAGAAGGGTGTCCTTCTGCTGATGTCCACTCAGAGGGACTCTAGAGAATGAGCCTACCTCCAAACCATTATATCTCTTCATTCCTTTGTCTGACTGGGCTCCCTAGAGTTGATTAATAGGGCATACATTGGCAAGAGTCAATGAATTGGCAAGTTGGCCAGTAGCCAAGTGCTGCTGAGGTTTAGGAAACCAGGAAAGTGGTTCCTTTAGCAAGGGTGTGTCCTGAGGCTCTGGTGGTGATCTTCTCTTTTCTGGAACAGTTTTCACAAATGTTATCTCTCATACCTCCCAACACCCCTGTAAAGTTCAAAAGACAGGGAACTATCAGTCCCATTTTATACTTTAAGAAACTTAGCATAAAGAGTTCAAATGGCTTGTCTGAGGTTAAGAGAATTAATAGGGAAGTTGAGAGTTAAAGATGGATTTCCTGACTCAATTCAGGATGCATTCAACCTGATTGTACCACCCACTCAGAAAACAAGCTCTCCATGTCTGGGCTGCTTCTCGGATACTTCAGCCTGTGTCCCCACATAGGGCAGCATCAAGTCATGCTTCGTGTGCAGACACGAGGAGGTGCCTCAGTGTAAGTGAGATCCCACTGTGACGTGGACTGTAGTAATACTGAAACAAATTATGTCTAGGACATCTAAGTGCTTGAGAAGAGCTTAATAAATATTTGTGGAATGAAAGAAAGAAAAAAAGGAGGAAAGAAACGTTTGCTCAGACAGTGAGTTTTTCTCTGTGGGAAAACTCCAAGGAACGTTTCCTCATGGAATCAGTGTTCTTAGTCCCACAAACTCCAGCCAGCCTGGAAATCGGAAATCAGAAAAGAAACAGGTGTTGTTTGGACTGAGAGTAGCATCAATCAGTAGAAAGATTTGGAAAGCAAAAGAATGGTTAAGAGAAAACTTCTTGAAACCATTGAGTCGTGGATTTGGATCTTAACTGATACAAGCTCTGTAATACAGAACAAATGTCTAGTCTCTTTGCCTGCCCCCCTCCATGTCCGCATCTGCAAAATGAGCTACCTCATGGGATTATCACGGGAAAGAATAAGATAAAGGAAGGGATTTGCCCAGGGAAGGGGCGGGGGGCACGTTCCTGAGCTCCATTCTTCCCCAGCTTCTCTTTTCCCTTCTTTAACCACACTCTGTACAAGTAAAGCCCAGCTCTGGTGTCTGCCAGAAGCTTTCTCTGAATTCTTTATTGTTCCACCATCTCTCAACATCTGATCGCTACTAACAGTAAATACTGCACATTGGAGCCCTTAGTTATTTACTATTATTTTTACGTATTTTTACCTTCTTTCTTCTAAATAATGTTCTGAGCCCCTTGAGGGCTGGGATCATGTTTGCTCTTAGATCCCCACAGTGTTTAGCCTACGGCTGAGCACCCTGTTTAGTGTCCTGTGTATACTTATTAATTGACTCATTGGTTAGTCAAAAGACTTGTACCCTCCACTTGATACTAATGTATTTTAACTGAATGAAAAGATTTATAATTCTGGGCTGGCCCGGTGGCACACTGGAGAGTGCGCCGCTTGGGAGTGCGGTGGCGCTCCCGCCGAGGGTTCAGATCCCATGTGGAGACCGATTCCCGCTCACTGGCTGAGCGTGGTGCGGGTGCAACACCGAGGGTTGCAATCCTGTTGCCGGTCCCCGGTACGGGCGCAACATCGAGGGTTGCAATCCCGTTACCGGTTAGTAAAAAAGGAAAAAAAAAAAAAAAAAAGATTTATAATTCTTCCCTGAGTCACCAAATGAAACCCCATGCATCCTTTGGGGATTGGTGCTTGATTACATTTCTGAAGTCAGGAGGACTGCTTGGAACGCTGTCATTCTGGAGCACAACTAAGTGAGGGAAAACCCAGTGGGCAGGAGCTCCTTGAGCTTTCCCCTGAGGATATCCAGTTATATCAGGAATCTTTGATTGCCAAGTTGGGAATGCAGCAGACAAGATGTCTTCATCATAAATTTCCACCACTACATTCAAATCAATGTAAAGCACGTGGCTGGCCAGTTAGCTCAATTGGTTAGATCATGGTGTTGATAACATCAAGGTCAAGGGTTTGGATCTCTGTACTGGCCAGCCATCCCCCCACCAAAAAGAAATAAAACGAATTAAAGCACATATTTATGATGCAGTAATGACACCAATCACAACCTGAGTCATTTACTTAGTAAATTTTAGTATTTTTTTAAGTGGACTTCTTTGCTTGTTTATGATCTGTGAAAGAATAAAACAGGTTTTGATTCAGAAAACCAGAGCCAGATGCCGAGGCACCTCCTCTCAGAATGCATGCCTGGGTAGAGTCTTGGGGTGATAGAGCTCAGAGAAAGCTTACTGCTAACAGTGCTGGTCCCAGAATTGAGTCCTGGATTCAAGTCCTATTTCTGTTGCAAAATTACTTTGTCTGGGGCCGGCCTGGTGGCACACTGCTACAGTGTGCCGCTTGGGAGTGTGGCGGCGCTCCCGCCGAGGGTTCGGATCTCACATACAGACCGGTTCCCGCTCACTGGCTGAGCGAGGTGCGGGCGGCAACACCGAGGGTCGCGATCCCGTTGCCAGTCCCGGTCCGGTATGGGCGCGACACTGAGGGTTGTGATCCGTTGACGGACACGAAAAAAGACAAAAAAAAAAAAAAATTACTTTGTCTGTAACATGAGGGAATTGGTCACGATGAACTTCTAGGCTCCTATCAGATTTTAAACTTCAAAAAATAATCTCACCTCAGTCCCAAACTTACACTAATCCATAACAACTGGTGGCATCCATCCCCACTTCTCCCTATCACTTTCCACCATAATTTGATCACATAGACCCCTGGATGAAATGTCTCTCCTTCTATTTGACTTTAGAAGATGAGAGTCACTCAAAAAGTGAAGAGAATGTCAAATCCATTCATTTACTGCCAGTCTTTGCCTGTTATATAGAGAAACCGTGAGTTTGTTCCTGCCCAGTGAAACAAACACACTAAACTAAAAATTAAACTAAAAATCATAATTCAAACCTTGGTGTTGAAAAGGCAAAGACACAATCTGATGCTGATTTCCTTAACTGCTCAGGTGTACACTGTGTTACGTAAGAGTAGAATGTTTCCTAGAGGGCAGGGTCTTGCCTCATTAGTCAAGTTCTGTCCTCAGCCTATGTGTTCATAATCAGCAGCTAATAGTAATGGTCATGTTGTGAATGACAAATATTCCCAGTCCAGGTAACTCATGACATTGTGGTTTACTTTGGGTGGGCATCTCTGCAAAGCATCTACAAGTAGCAAAAGGAAGCCACACTCAAAGAACGTGAAAGAAGGGCGCATCTTGGGCTGGGGTAGGGGTGATGTGAGTGACTTCTGCAGCCCCAAACACTCCACACTGAGCCTAGGTCTGTCCCCCATCTAAAGAAAAAGGCTGTAGACACTGGAAGACCAGGTCTCAGTATCCATCCTGAGCCCTATATTATTTTTAAGCTCACCAGAATGGCACAACCATCCTGTATTGCCAAGGGCTGAGAAAGGAGTGGAGAAATGATGAAAACAGAAAACAAACCAGTGAAACCAAGCCTCCCTAATAGCTAAAAATGGAATGGGCTCAGTGTGACCTTTACAGAGCTGGCTGTGGTCTCTGTGGGCCATTCAAATATATCTGAGAGAACACACTGAGAAGCCAACACACACACACAAAGCTCTGCATTGCCCGAGACAGAGATGCACACTACAGTCACTGTTCCAGCATTACCAGGATGCTCCAATTTGGGCAGGTAGGGACAGCCAGGTTGAGCCCCTGTTCCAGCCCTAGGCTTGGCTAGAGTACAAGGAAACCACTTTCCTTACCATATAGCCCTTTCTAAGAGCATCTCCTTGTGTTTTCCAGGCCCTTCCTTCTCTGCACATTCAAGTGTCATCCACCTTTCAGTCCTAACCCACCTCTTGCTTCAGTCTTCTGTGAAGGTGCCTCTGCACCCTTTATACACATCTTTTTTCCCTGGACCTTCATGGCACCCACAGTGTGAATGAGACAGTTTACACTTGTATGTAACCATGAGGTAGCCTTCAGGGAAGAAACGTGATTTAAGAATGGCAGAGAAGGACAGACGGAAGATTCAGCCCGTGGTGGTATGATGAAGCTACCTCCCAGTCATGACCTTCTTAGCACTGGACTTCCTTAATACAGAGAAGAGTCAACTCTGTCTTGCTTTGACTTGTCTGTGGTTTTCTGTTATATAAAGCTAAACTCAAACTTCATTGATAACAGAAGTCCATCAATTTGTGTTTATGAAGAAATGCCCCCCTGGTGACCTGCTGGATTCAGGCAAACCATATCTCAGAGCAGAGTTAAAGTGAGCTTAGAGCAGTGGGATTCCCCAGATCATATATTCTTTCTCTTCTGAAACACTCAGGTCCCTAGCTCCAGAGTTCTTGGTTCCTCTGGGCTAAAAGCCAACGCCCAAGGGAGAAAACCTCTTGTCATGTGGTTGCTGACAGTGAAATTAAGTGGCAGAACCAGACCTCAAGAGCACTGGGACAACACAGGTACCACCTGTACCCGTTGCATCTTTGGTTATCCTTGAGAGAAAAGTTTAGTAACTAGGAGAGAAGAAGGAGGAAAGAAAGGAGAGAGTGCATCTAATGGAGAGCCTGTGTACATGAGCATGCATAGAGGAAAGGGTTAAAATCCTCTGAACATGGAGAATGTTATAAAAAAATATTACCTTAAAATATATATACAGGTGTGCTCAGTGAGCATCAAGAAATAAAGTGAGCTTCTGGAAGAAAGGCAATCAGTAACATCCATTTCGCAACATGTATACTCCCCTACAGACTCAAGTTAATTAAATTTCATCATGACTTAGATAATATTGCTACAAGTTCCCAGAGAAGTAGGTAATACTCAGCACTTCCACAAACATTTACTGAGCACTATGTGCCATAAACATGGTCTCTGTCCTTTGAAAGCTTCTAATTTAGTTGAGGGTCCAGACCAACATTCGTCAAACAATGAACACACCATCTTTTTTTTTTTTTTGTCTTTTTTCATGTCCGGCAACGGACTGCAACCCTCAGTGTCGCGCCCGTACCGGACCGGGACCGGCAACGGGATCGCAACCCTCGGCGCTGCGCCCGCCCCTCGCTCAGCCAGTGAGTGGGAACCGGTCTGTATGTGGGATCCGAACCCTCGGCGGGAGCGTCGCCGCGCTTCCCAAGCGGCTGCACTGTAGCAGTGCGCCACTGGGCCGGCCCCCAATGAACACACCATCTAGAAAAAGTTCTTACGAGTCAACCTGACCTGTACGAAAAAGGGAAGCTCAATGCCACTTCCCTCACAAAGTGTCGTTCCTATCTTCTCACTTCTGCAGGAGGTGCTCACTTCTCCTTCAACACCCCAGCACTTTCTTTATAGCTGTCATTTCTTACAGAATTTAAATGTAATTGATGATACATATTTGTGGGGTACAGAGTTGAATATCAATACCTGTGTACAATGTGTGATGATCAAGTCAGAATAATTAGCATATTCATCATTGCAAAACATAATTGTTTCTTTGTGTATATCATCATATATTGTCACCTATTGCCTGGAAGTTCGTGTACCTCTGTGCGTGCATGTGTGTGTACACATGCATCTTTTCTCCTCTACTACTGTTTAAGTGTCTTAATAATAAGTATTAAGTCTTACACAACTGTACCTCACTCCATGGCACACAGCCAAGCATTGGTAAATACTGGTTGGATGTCTATTCGAGAACAGCTGTGAGATGCTGAATAGTGTAGAGCAATTTCATTGGGGAGCTCAGAGAGCTCCATGGGTGAGGTCTGATAGTGCTAGTAGAAGTTAAGCAGGTGAAGGATAGTGAGAACATTATCAACTAATGGTGGGAGATCCAGAGGTGGCATCTTTTGCATGGTTTTGATGAAATGCTGTTCAACTGGAGACAGCTGGCTGCTTGACAGTGGAAGCATGCATCAGGAGTCTGGCCTTCTGGGTTCTATCCTACATTCTGTTTAGTCTTTCAAGATCATTTTACTCCTTTTTGGACATCATCACTTGTAGGATGAAGGCCAGAGAAATAAATTTCTAAGGATCCTTTCAACTCTAAATTCTCTGTTGCTATACATTCTAAGACAGGTTCCACTTAAGAAGCTAGTGGTATTTCAGTAACGGAAGCCTCAATGAGCTAACGGTATGCCATAGAAAATGGTCATGATCATATGAGACCAAAATGCCACTTGTCACGGGTGCAAAAATATTAGGAACTCTGCTACTCCTACCTCAAATTCAGGGCCAGGTCCAATGGCTCCTTTATTTTGTGGAAACTCTTTCTCACTTTTCCACTTTTCAAAAGAAATTACACCCTTGGACAGTCTTGTGTTACAAAGAAATAACACATGTACATATACAAGGACATGAGGAAATCTAAGTGCTATATTGACACATAATTTGTTACATAATTTTCCTGGTCTTCCCCTTCCCTGTAACTTCAGAGAGTGGAAAGAGTAGTGTCAGGTGGATGGTAAGCAGGTGAGGGCATGGGGCAACCAGAGGCCTGTCAACTGAAAACACGCAGGAATCAGAGGCTGATTTTCCTGTGGGGAAGCACTAGAGGAGATCTAAAAGTAGAAACAACCCCTATTCATATCAACAACATAATATAAAATCTTCTTCACTCTGGGTTACATTTGGAGTCTGCCAGCAGAATGAAAAGCAGCTAAACAGACATGTACAAACTGCATTACTGGATTTTGATGTATTCAGATAACAGGACTTCCAATGAGAGGTGGAGTGGAGTCTGTAGTGAGCAGGAACACATTCTCCTGTCAGTATTGACCTGCAGATAGCAGCCTCTCAAGAGACGCCCCCACTTGTAGTCTAATTCTCTACACACTGCCAGCAGCCAAAGAAGTTCACCAATTTCTCTCCATTTCTCCTTATTTTTCCATCCCTTCATTTGCTCCTTCTTTCTCTCCTTTCTGACAGTAACCCCATCACACCTAAGGTAAGTGAGGCCATTTTCCTTTAGAGATCCAGAATTTTGTGATACTCACAGAGGGACCTGGAAGCAACAGTTTCCAGGTCTTTGTGTAAACTGGGAAATGTCACAATTTTCACTGAGTCTGGAGGCATGACGATGATAATGCTAGGTTAATAAAGGGGCAAAAGCAAATTTTTCTGAAAATGAAGATTGAAATTGGTTGAATGAGGACTGAAATTAGTATTTTTAACACTTAAAGCAGGTTAATATTCTTTGGGGCTTCACAATCAGTCTGTAGGACATGGGTACCAATCTTTCTAACTGGATAAACAAAATGGAGCCTTAAGGAATCTAGAAGAGGCTTTATGTAGAAATTGACAAGCTGATCCGAAAATTCAGGTGGAAATGTCAGGACCCAGAGTAGCTAAAGCAATCTTTAAAAAAAAAGAGCAAAGTTGGAGGATCACATTTCCTAATTTCAAAATTTACTACAAAGCTATAGCAGTCAAGAGTGTGGTGCTAGCAGAAGGGAAGATATACAGATCAAAAGAACAGAATGGATTTGCCAGAAATAAACCCTTACATTTATTGTTCACTGAATTTTGACACAGATGCTAAGATAATACAATGGTGAATAAGTCTTTTCAATAAATAATGGTGGGGCAACTTGATATACACATGCAAAAGGAAAAGATGGGGAAAAAGAAGGAGAAAGCAAAGGAAGAGAGGAGGAAGAAGAGGAGGTGAGAAGAGGGAGGAGACGGAGGGGAAGATGAGAAGGAGGTGTAGTCGGATCCCTACTTTACATGATAGACAAAAATTAACTCAAAATGGATCACAAACCAAAGTGTAATAGCTACATCTACAATATTCTTAGAAGAAAACATAGCAGTAAATTTTTCTGACCTTTGGTGAGGCAAAGACTTCTCAGATATGACACTAAAGCATAAGCAATAAGAGAAAAAGTAAACAAATTGGACTTCATAAAAATAATAATTTAAAAAAATGTGTTTTAAAGTTCACCACCAAGACAAGAAAATGACACACTCCACAACGGGAGAAAATATGTGCAACTCATATATCTGATAAGATATATGAACTTAAATGCAGAATATATAAAGAATTTCTACACAACAATAAAAAGACAAATAACCCAATTAAAGCGTAGGCAAAGATTTGAATAGACATTCCTTTATACATGCGGCCAAAAGCACATGAAAAGATGCTGAGTATCATAGTAATCAGGGAAATACAAATCAAAACCACAATGAGATTCCAGTCAAGATGGCAGAGTAGTCAGTTCCTGGTGGTGTTCTCTCCCACAGAATGACCAATTTGCAACTATTAAGGAGCAATGACAGAAGACCCAAGATCTGCACTGGAAGGAACCCAGTTCAAGTTGCTCCCAACTACGTAGAAAGACTTTAGAGCTTCTGGGACCACACTCAGAGCTTCTGGGCCAGGCTGGAGAAGGCAGGCAGGGTGGGGCTTCTGGCTCAGGCTGGTCCCTCCACCAGGAGAGACTTAGAGAGGCTTGGGGGCCCCTAAATCCCAAGCCAGCCATGCTGGAGAAGTCAGGTGGGGCTGGACCTCTGGCCCAGGCTAACCCCTGCTGCTGGGAGAGTCTTAAGAGCCTTGGGGTTCTCACACCCCAAACCAGCCATCCCAGAGAAGGCAGATGGGGCAGGACTTCCAGCCCAGGCCGTCCCCACTGCCGGGAGTGTCTTAACAGACTTGGGGCCCCCACACCCCGAGCCAGCCCTGCCAGAGAAGGCAAGTGGGGCTGAACCTCTGGCCCAGGCCAGTCCCCACTGCCAGGAGAGACTTAAGAGGCTCGGGTTCCCCACACCCTCAGCCAGCCATCTCAAAGAAGGCAAGTGGGGCTGGATTCTGGCCCAGGCTGGTTCCCACCACTAGGAGAGATGTAAGAGGCTTGGGGCCCCCACACCCCGAGTCAGCCATGCCGGAGAAAGCCGGTGGGGTGGGACTTACAGACCAGGCTGCTCCACGCTACCTGCAGAGACTTAAGAGCCTCGGGCCCTCTCACCCCAAGCCAGCTGTGCTGGAGAAGGCAGTCAGGGTGGGACCTCCAGCCCAGGCCAATCCCCGCCCACAGGAGAAACTTAAGAGCCTCAGGCCCCCTCACCCCAAGCCAGCTGTCTCATAACAGCTAGGCACAGTGGGAACCCCAGCCCCGGCTACTTCCTGCTGACCAGAAGTGGCAGTCCCTTCAGGATCCAAGCCAGACATCAGGGTGAAACGAGAGGACTGTGATACCCCTGGCCACAATGACAAAATACCAAAGGAAAGATACCAGAAATAAGAAAAATCAAGAAAGTACATTGACACCAAAAGAAAATAATAACTCTCAAGTGCTAGATCCTATAGAACAGGAAGTCTTTGAAATGACAGACAAGAAATTTAGAGTAATAATTCAAAGGAAACTAAATGAGATACAAGAAAACTAAGTTAGACAATGCAATGAAATGAGAAAAAAAAATGGATCTGAAAGAAGAAATGTACAAAGAAATCAATGCCTTGATAAAGAATATAGCTGAGCTTGTGGAGTTGAAGAATTCATTCAATGAAATAAAAAACACAACAGAGAGTTTAACCAGCAGACTTGAACAAACAGAAGAGAGAATTTTAGACCTTGAAGACAGGCTATATGAATTAACACAGGCAGGCCAGAAAAAAGACAAAAAAAAGAATAAAAAGAATGAAGAAAATCTAAGAGAGAATACAGACAACCGTAAGCACTTAAATATCCAAATCATGGGTATTCCAGAAGGGGAGGAAAAAGGAAATGGCATTGAAAACATATTCAATGAAATAATAGCAGAAAACTTCCCAGGAATAGAGAAAGTCATAGATCTCCAGACTCAGGATGCCCAAAGATCCCCAAACACATTCAACCCAAGAAAGATCCTCTCCAAGACATGTGACAATCAAACTGGCAAAACTCAAAGACAAAGAGAGAATTTTAAAAGCAGCAGGAGAGAAGTGGCAAGTCACTTATAAGGGAGCCCCAATCAGAATAACATCAGACTTTTCATCAGGAACCCTAAAAGCCAGAAAAGAATAGGATGATATACTTAAAACACCAAAGGACAAAAATTGCCAACCAAGAATACTTTACCCAGCAAGGCTTTCCTTCTGAAATGAAGGACAAATAGTATATTTCTCAGACAGACAAAAACTGTGGAGTTCACTGCCACACGACCAGCCCTACAAGAATTCTCAAGGAAGTACTGGATTTGATACCACAAAAACAATCATCACTGCCATGAATAGTCAAGAAAGAACAATACCTACCATCAAAACAAAAATGCTAACAAAAGAGAAAAAAAATAGTTTATTTATAATGCCAAGAAACCGACAAATACAGAAGAAGACAAAGAGAAAATTAGACAGGAACAAAAGATCCTTAAGACATCTAAACAATAATCAGTAAAATGCTAGGAGTAAATCAACACCTTTCAATAATAACTCTAAATGTAAAGGGATTAAATTCTCCATTCAAAAGACACAGACTGACTGACTGTTTTAAAAAGATGGACCCAACAATATGCTGTCTTCAAGAGACTCACTTGACTTGTAAGGACACACATAGACTAATAGTGAAAGGATGGAAAAAGATATATCATACAAATAGAAATGAAAAATGAGCTGGAGTAGCTATTCTTATATCAGATAAAATAGACTTTAAAACAAAAACCATAAAAGGAGATAAAGAAGTCTACTATATAATGATAAAAGGATCTATCCATCAAGAAGACATAACAATACTAAATATATGCACCTGATGTCAGAGCAGCTAGATTGACACAGCAAACACTATTACATCTAAAGAAACATATAGACACTAACACCATAAAGCGGGGGACCTGAAAAACCCACTGTCTTTACTGGAAAATCATCTAGGCAAAAAATCAATAGAGAAACACAAGATCTAAACAATACTTTAGATCTATTGGACTTGGCAGATATCTACAGAACATTCCATCCAACAACCTCAGAATGTTCATTCTTCTCATCAGCACATGGAACATTCTCCAGGATAGACCAAATGTTAGGTCACAAAGCAAGTCTCAATGAATTCAAAAAAATTGGAATTATTTCATGTATTTTTCCAATCACAATGGATTAAAATTAGAAATCAATACCAAGTGAAACTCAGGGAACTATACAAACACATGGTAATTGAACAACATTCTACTTAATGACATATGGGCCCAAGAAGAAATTAAACAGGAAAAAAATTTCTTGAAACTAATGAAAATAATGACACATCATAATAAAACCTGTGGGATACGGCAAAAGCCATATTAAGGAGGAAATTTATCACATTAAATGCCTACTTCAGAAGAATGGAAAGATGGCAAATAAACAACCTAACACTTCACCTTAAAGATCTAGAAAAACAAGAACAATCCAAACCTAAAGTTAGTAGACAGAAAGAAATAATTAAGATCAGAGCAGAAATAAATGAGATAGAAACCTGAAAAACAATACAAAAGATCAATGAAACAAAAAGTTGATGTTTTGAAAAGATAAATAAAATCAACAAACCTTTAGCAAGGTTAACTAAGAAAAGAAGAGAGAAGACCCAAATAATAAAAATTAGAAATGAAAAAGGTGATATTGCAAATAACATCTCAGAAATACAAGGAATCATTAGAGACTACTATAAACAAACTATATGCCAACAAATTTGAAAATCTGGAGGAGATGGATAAATTTCTGGATGCATACAAACTACCAAAACTGAGCCAAGAAGATACAGAAAATCTGAACAGACCAATAACAATAAAAGAGATTGAAGCTGTTATCAGAAGGCTCCCAACAAAGAAAAGCCCAGGACCAGATGGGTTCACTACAGAGTTCTACCAAACCTTCAAAGAGGAACTGATACCAGTTCTCTACAAATTGTTCCAAAGGATTGAAACAGAGGCCAATCTCCCAAACTCATTCTATGAGGCAAACATCACCCTGATACCCAAACCAGACAAAGATGCATCAAAAATAGAAAACTACAGGCCAATATCCTTGCTGAATATAGATGCAAAAATCCTCAATAAAATACTAGCTAACAGAGTACAGCAACACATACACAAAATTATACGCCATGATCAAGTGGGATTCATCCCAGGGATGCAAGGTTAGTTCACCATATGTAAATCAATAAATGTGATACAACACATCAATGAAAGCAATGACCAAAACCATATGATCATCTCTATAGATGCTGGAAAAGCATTTGACAAAATTCAACATTCTTTCATGATAAAGACCCTCTACAAGTTAGCCATAGATGAAAAGTATCTCAACATAATTAAAACCATATACGATAAGCCCAATGCCAAAATCATCCTGAACAGGGAAAAGCTGAAAGCTTTTTCCTTAAGAACAGGAACTAGACAAGGATGCCCACTCTCACCACTCTTATTCAAGATAGTGTTGGAAGTACTAGCCAGAGCAATAGCAATCAGAGAAGAGAAGGAAATAAAGGGCATCCAGATTGGAAAGGATGAAGTCAAGCTGTCCCTGTTTGTGGATGATATGATCCTATATATCGAACAGCCTAAAGCCTCTATGAAAAAACTCCTAGAGTTGATAAATGATTTCAGCAAAGTTGCAGGATACAAAATCAACATGCAAAAATTGGTAGCATTTTTATACTCCAATAGTGAATATGCAGAAAAAGAAGTCAAGAAAGCCTGCCCATTTACAACAGCCACCAATAAAATAATATGCTTAGGAATAAAGCTGACCAAGGATGTGAAAAATCTCTATGAAGAGAACTACAAACCACTGTTAAGAAAAATTAAAAAGGACACAAGAAAATGGAAAGATATCCCATGCTCTTGGATTGGAAGAATTAACATTGTGAAAATGTCCATATTACCCAAAATGATCTACAAATTCTATGCGATCCTCATCAAAATTCCAATGCCATTTTTCTCTGAGGTGGAAAAAGCTATCCAGACATTTTTATGGAACAACAAAAGATCACACATAGTCAAAGCAATCCTGAGCAAAAAATAAATAAATAAATAAATAAAATATATAAATAAATAAAAATAAAGCTGGAGGCATAACAATACCTGACGTTAAGCTATATTACAAGGCTATAATAACCAAAACAGCACGTTACTGGCATAAAAATAGACACACAGATCACTGGAATAGAATAGAGAACCCAGAAATCGATCCATATGCCTACAGCCATCTGATCTTTGACAAAGGCAACAAATCTACATAATGGGGAAGAGACTGCCTTTTCAACAAATGGTGCTGGGAAAACTGTATTCTCATATGTAGGAGAATGAAACGAGACCCATACCTTTCACCATATATCAAAATCAACTCAAAATGGATTAAAGAATTAAATATACACCCTGAAACAATAAAACTTCTTAAAGAAAATATAGGGGAAACACTCCAGGAAGTAGGAGTGGGTACAGACTTCATGAATAGGACCCAGAAAGCACAGGCAACTATAGGAAAAATAAGCAAATGGGATTATACCAAACTAAAAAGCTTCTTCACAGCAAAAGAAACAATCACGGCCGGCCCGGTGGCGCACTGCTACAGTGCGCAGCTTGGAAGCATGGCGGCGCTCCCGCCGAGGGTTCGGATCCCACATACAGACCGGCCGCTCACTGGCCGAGCGAGGTGCGGGCGCAACACCGAGGGTTGCAATCCCGTTGCCGGTCCTGGTCCGGTACGGGCGCAACACTGAGGGTTGCGATCCATAGCTGGTCACGAAAAAAGACAAAAAGGAAAAAAAAAAAAAAAGAAACAATCAACAGAGTAAAAACACAACCAACAGAGTGGGAGAAAATACTTGCAAAGTATACATCTCACAAAGGATTAATATCCAGAATATATAAGGAACTCAAACAACTTTACAGCAAAAAAACAAATAACCCAATTAAAAAATGGGCAAAGGAGCTGGATAGGCATTTCTCAAAGGAAGATATATGAGTGGCCAACAGACACATGAAAAAATGCTCAACCTCACTCAGCATCCAGGAAGTACAAATCGAGACCACTTTGAGATACTATCTCACTCCTGTTAGGTTGGCTAACATCCAAAAGACTGAGAATGATAAGTGATGGAGAGGTTGTGGAGAAAAAGGAATTCTCATACAGTGCTGGTGGGGCTGCAAAATGGTGCAGCCTTAATGGAAAATGGTATGGAGGTTCCTCAAACAATTACAGATAGATCTACCATATGACCCAGCTATTCTACTGCTTGGAATATACCCATAGGAATGGAAATCATCATACTGAAGGGATACCTGTATGCCAATGTTTATTGCAGCTCTATTTACAATAGCCAAGAGTTGGAACCAGCCCAAATGTCCATTATCTGATGACTGAATAAGGAAACTGTGGCATATCTACACAATGGAATGCTACTCTGCTATAAAAAGGAATGAAATACTACCATTCACAACAACATGGATGGACCTAGAGAGAATTATATTAAGTGAAACGAGTCAGGCACAGAAAGAGAAATACCACATGTTATTGCTTATTTGTGAGAGCTAAAAATAAATAAATAAACACACAGCAAATCAGGGTTGGGGGGGGGAGACAGAATAACCTCAAAAATTCTTTGAACTATTTAAGTCAAGTGAACAGATATGATGTGTGGGGGACAGGGGTGGTGGGGATGGAGAGGAACAGATAAAGGGGCATGAAAATCAACTACAATGTATATTGAGAAGTAAAATTTTTAAAAAATGAAAAAAAAAGAGAATGAACCATGAAAAGGAAAAAAAACAAAAACAAAAACAAACACAACCAAAACCACAATGAGATGCCACTTCAGACACACTAGGGTGGCTATAATAAAAAGATGGACAATAGCACATGTTGGTAAGAATATGGAGAAATTAGAATCCTCATACATTACTACTGAGAATATACAATGGTACAGCTGCTTTGGAAAACAGTTTGGAAGTTCTTCAAAAAGTTAAATGTTGAATTATTATATGACCCAGCAATTCCACTCCTAGGTATATACCCAAGAGAACTGAAAACATATTCACACAAAACATGTACATAAATGTTCATAGTAGCATTATTTACAATGGCCAAAAAGTGAAAACAACCCTGATGCCCATCAGCTGCTGAATGGATAAGCAAAATGTAGTATATACGTAAAATAAAATTTCAGTCAGCTATAAAAAGAATGAAGTATCAGGGCTGGCTGGTTAGTTCACATGGAAGAGCGTGCTGGCCAGCTGTCAAAAAAAAAAAAAAAAAAAAAAAGAAAGAATGAAGAATTGATACATACCATAGAATGGATAAACCTAAAAACTTTTATGCTAAGTGAAAGAAGACACAAAAGGCCACATATTGTTTGATTCCATTTGTATAAATTGTCCAGAATAAACAAATCTACAGAGACAGAAAGTAAGTTAGTAGTTGCCAGGGACTGGACAAAGCGGGGAATGGGAAGTAATTGCTAATGGAGACAGGATTTATTTCATGGGGTGAAGAAAGTGCTCTGGAATTAGATAGTGATATTAATTGCACACATCTGCAAATATGCCAAAAATCACTATATTGTACACTTTATAAAGGTGAATTTTATAATATGTAGTTATACTTCAATAAAACTGTTATTAAAAACAAAACGAAGCAAAACAAGAAGTCTAAGAAAGTTACCAAGGTCACACAATCATGGACCTGACAACCCAAACAGGATTAGTTAGACTAGTCTAGTCACTTCTTAAATTCATTCATTATCTCCAGTTTTTCTTCTGTTGTGTTTTCTTTTTATTTTTACTGTCTTGTGGAGTGTTGTCTCTTTGTAAACCATTTAAAATTCATTCAAGGGCAAGGAGGGCTATAAACAAACATATAAAATTAATCTAGGCAAATTTTAGTTCCTGACTCAATTTAGGATACTTCCTTTATATTAATTTCTCTTTTTCCTTTTTAAAAGAGAAGAGGACATTTCTTTCTGTGCCCTGGCAGTTTCTGTCTTGATGGAAATGAGATATGAGGGGCAGTTTTTCTAAAATTTTATCTTTGCTGGACATTTTCTCCCTTCAAGCCATACCTGATGAACTAACTACACAAAAAGCCATTAGGAATATCTAGAACACTAAAAACAAACAGAGTGGTTGCTAGTCATTTTGTGGCTGCTGAGACTACTGTTGGAAGAGGGAGAAGGCAGCCCTCGTCACTTCTCCAGAGTAGTCTGTTATGCTGTAATTTGGGTGGGTGTTTCAGGCTCCTCTTAATCCTGTAAATTCCAAAACTCACACCCGTTTTTGGACTTGGCTGGAAATGCAAAGATTTCCAGTATTTCCTGGAGTCTTTGCTTGGGCTAGTGACCCCACCCACACAAACCCTGGGTTATCTGTTAAGTAGGATGCAGGGATTTTATCACCTCGCCACTGATCTTTCTGGTCAGCAGGATTGCTGCTTGGCCATGGGAAAAGGAAAGAGAGCCCAACAGGTCAGTCTTAGCATGCGCTGTGAGTGTGCCTATGGTTGGGGTTCTGTAGTTAAAAGGTTTTATAGGTAAACTGACCCAAAACTCATGGTAGCATCTGGAGAAATCCTGATGAGGAAGCAAGGGTCTGAGAAGAGTTTTCCAAAGGTAGCTTCCAGTTCTGAGGAAACAACTCCTTCGATGGTTCTCCACGTCAGTTGAATTTGGTGACTCCTGTTGATGTTGGCTGGGTTGCTGAAACCTGATGTGACACAGTCGCCTCTGAAGAGCATGACCTGGGATGATGAGTCCTTGCATCAGAGGTGGAATGCATTGAATGTGGTGGCTTGTTGCAACATTCCTGTTTGCATCTCAGCTACAGCATTCTTGGCATGTGCAGCCAATTCTTCAGTGCCTTGGGCATCAGAACCATTTTACTTGACAGCAACTCTTAGGATTCAGAACTGAAATCTGAGTCCTGGTAATTAATTAATTAACTCCATCCAGACATAGTTACCGAGTACCTAAGCTGTGTTAGGTGTACTGCTAGGAGCTGGGGATACAGTGAATAAGATACACATATTTCTCTTCCTTCTGAATTCTATAGGAACCCTCCAGAACAAGCCAACTTTCTTTTCTAAAAGATTTTTAGAAATCACTGACATATTCCCATATCTTCTCTGTGCAGGACGAACATCTCTGATTCTAGTCATCCTTTCTTCCTGGACGCACTTTTTGGACTCCTACCATCTTGGTCTGTCCTCCTCCATTCCAGAATTGGTTTTTCAGCATTCACTTTAAAATATGGTACCCAGACACTTGCTCAGCTGGGCTGGACAAGTATACTATCCTAAAACTACTGCCTCTCTTACTATGGACACTTATATATACATGGGGCCTACATTTTCCTTTGATCCTTTGACTTTGTGTCAGAGATTGCTAGAAATGGATGAAAAATCCATTTCTTTCTTGAGCATGCTGCTAGGTTATATTGTCCAGACTCCCTTTAGTTAGATGTGGTGACTAGAGTGAATTCTAGCCAGTGGCATATGAGCAGATGCACCCTTTTTCGACCAAGTCTTTGAAGGAATAGATATGATCTGTCATGCCTCCATTTTCCTGTTTTGCCAACTTGATGCCAGAAAACAAAATCCTAGTAGATGGCAGAGGTATACGATGAAAGGAGCCTGGGCCACTGAATCACTGCATGGAGTATTGTTCACTGACCAGGAACATCTGGCCTCGAACTATCACATCTGGCCCTGGACTTTCACATATTTGTTAAGTCAGCCTAACCTACCCTAACTAATACAAATGAACAAATTACCAGGTCTTTTTTTTTTCAAATGAGCTATTATCAAGTCAGATCCATTACAATCTGTGCTTGTGCAATTAGCTAGTTTCAATATAATCATAGCATTTTACATTGATAAGTTTGTGAAAATGGGTCTAAATTTTGAAAGCTTTCTTCCTTCCTTCCTGTCTCTTTCTGTCTTCTTTTTTTTTGATAATACCAACCTCATTTATAATCAATTGGGCATCTTCGACCATGAGAAAAACACTATAAGGACAGCATTTAAACTTACGGCACTATACCTGCAAGTGTAGGGGAATTCAAAGAAAAATGAACAGAGACACATATACCCAGAGAACACAAAGGAGTAAGCACTGACCCCCAGGCATGGAATAAAGGACATCTTTGTGTTTGTGTTGTGTTTTGTGTATTTGTGTTGTGAAAAACCTAGAAATCTTATGCATAAATAAAAACAGTAGTCATAGGAAGCCGTTCATTTCACTCTTATCTTTGAATAGTGTCATTGATTTTGAAGCATGAATCCACACTGAACCTAGTCTCTAAAGTAATTGTATTTCCTGTTTGTAAAATTCAACTTTGTTTAACTCATTCATTTATTCATTCATCCATCTATTCATTCAGCAAACATGTATGGAGAGCCTGCTGTAGACTCAGTACTCTAGGAGGTTTTATATAAGGATAATAAGAAGTAGAAGCTATGGCTCCTGACCCAACAGACCTTATAATTTAATGTGGAGACAAGCTGTATATAAGGAAAAATAAATGAAATGTCAAGCATTAAATAACTACTTCAGATTATCAAATGTGCGGTACAGACATTAAGTATCAAATGGTTCCCAGGAAGGAGATTAATAAATCAATTCAACTTAACATATATGATATTTATTGAGCATCTACTATGTGACATTAGATGAAATTGTTCTGTGATTTTAATTTCAACAAGCATTTATTTTGTATCTAGTCTGCACTAAGCACTGGGGATGAAGATGCCTGCAAGAAGCTCACCGTAGAGAAAAAGAGCCCACATGATAGGTGTTGTAATGATAATGACAGTGGTATTTGTCCAGCTCAAAAGTCCCAACTGTTGCATCAAGTCTTTGAGAGCAAGGTCTGCTCCTTACATTTCTTTGTTTCTTTGTTTCTCTTCATCTGAAAAATAAAGTCCCCCTTGGGCTCCCTGTAGCTTGGTTTACTAGCTCTCTCACAGGATGGCTAGGCATTATTCAAAAAGAGAGCCTTCTTAGTTGGCTGGTGAGTGAAGGATTTAAATTGTCAATAATATCAGATAGTGATCTATTTCTATATCTTTTCCTTGACATCTCAGGGCAACCAAGGGAAAATAAAATGTTCTCAACTTCTTGTGTGGGACAGCAGGTGTATATATTTCAGATAGGCACTGTCCAGAGTAAAAGGAAAAAGAGCTGTCACGATGCATCTATTTTTTTATTTTATTTTTTTCCTTTTTCGTGTCCGGCAACGGATCGCAACCCTCAGTGTCACGCCCGTACCGGACCGGGACCGGCAATGGGATCGTAACCCTTGGTGCTGCGCCCACACCTCGCTCAGCCAGTGAGCGGGAACCGGTCTGTATGTGGGATCCGAACCCTCAGCGGGAGCGCCACCGTGCTCCCAAGCGGTGCACTGTAGCAGTGCGCCACCGGGCCGGCCCCACGATGCATCTAAAGACTATTTTTCACGGAGGAAAGAATGGATACACATTGTTTACTCAGTGTGAGTAAATGCTTAACTAATGTGGAATTATTGCTTATTATGTGTGATAGTGGTAATGCGGTCATGTAAGGGAAAGTCCCTGGTACAAAGGGACACAGGCTGAAGTAGGTAGTAGCAAATGATCATGCTGTCTGCAATCTACTTTTCAGACAGGTCAGCAAACTTAATAAGTTTGCCAAATGTTAGCCATATCTGAAACTAGGTGGAGGATATGTAGATGTTCATTGTATAAGTCTTTCAAATTTTCTGTACTTCTGATTGTTTTCATAGTAAAAAGTTGGTTAGAAAATGCCTACCCCTCTTGTAAGATTTGGGTTAACTGGGAGGCCTGGTTGAATGCTCCCCACCCATCTTCACCCCGACTCACCCACCCCTGCCTCCAATTTCTCTTTCACTAGTTGATACCTGAAATTCCACCACCAAGAGCCTCAACCCAATTTAGCTGAAGAGTTATTTTCATATTAAAATGTACATACAACAAACAGTATTAACAATTATCAGACTGTATTACTTAGAAATGAATACATAACACAGGTAGAGGTTAGAGGTGATAGGAGGAAAGAAAGTGAGAAGACACTATAAATTGTAACAGAGAGAGGGAGGGAGGTGTACGCGGCTGGTGAGAGTAGGGCTGTAGAGCAGTGTTGTCCTACAGAACTTTCTGCAGTGATGGAAATATTACACATCTGCACGTTCCAATGCGCTCATCACTAGCCACATGTAACTACTGGGTACTTGAAATGTGGCTAGTGTGAGTAAAAAAATGAATTTTAAATTGTATTTAATTATAATTAATTCAAACTTAAAGAGCCACATGTGGCTAGTGGCTACCACATCGAGCCATGCAATTCTAGGGAGACATGAGCCGAGAGAGGAAAAATAAGTAGCTTCTGTAAGTGAGTTGGTAACTGGAGAATTAACATTTTCCAAGGGAATTAAAAGATGTGTTAAAATACATAGTTGGTGGGAAAAAAAAGAAAAGAGGAAAAGTGGTGGTTATTAATTAGCTGTGTCTAATTCACACCTGGTTCACACTGCCAGGGACGCTTGTCTGTGGGTACTGTTTCTAGTTGGTCAAGTCAAAATTATTGCAGAGTGGATCCACCCAGTGTCAGACCTTTCCATATTGCTTATGCCTGCAGCGTGTTTGTGAACTGAGTCTTTAATGATTGGACATTATGACAGGAAAGGCTGATTCTAGGGGGTGATCACATCACCAGGATCTTTCCAGGCCCATTGAGTGGGTTAAATGCTGCAGGCAGGGAGACAGGAGAGTGTCGCCGACTCCGGCATCTCCCCTACCTCCTATCTCCACCCAAAGCTTCAGTCAAGAGAAAGAGAACACCTCCCACGGCTGGGAGTACTGCCCCTTGTTGCTGCCATAAGTCACTCACCTGCAGACAAAGAGGATGCTAAGAACACAAAGACTCAGGAAAAGACTGAATTAGATGGGTCTGTTTGGCCTTAAAAGCTAGAATCTCAAAAGTCTATCTCCTGCCAACTTTATTTTTCTATGAACTTTTCAATGTCATTGCTCCTGCTTGAACAAAGGATGAGAAAGTCCAGTCTCATCTCAGAATAGACAGAAGAACACAGAGTAGACAGTGGTGCTATGCACCACGCAGAGCTAGAGATGAATCGTCATGCTGGGCGGGGTAAGGTAGAAAGAAGAGAATTTATCAAAGTGAGACACAGCTAATGCCCCCATGAGAAACAGAACAAAACTAAAATAACACCATTAGCTCAAGTGAGGAAGCTGAATCTTCTTAGAGTGTCAAATTAAACAGTTTTTGTTCTGTTTTATATATTAAAGACCTATGTGCAGTTTATTGTTTTTGTGGAGTTAAGCGGATTCACATGTTAAATTTAAAAGGTGGGGGCAGAGGAGGGATTTTGTTTGTTTCTAGTATTATTTGGCAGAGTATATAGGGCCATGGACTCAGAATTGGAAGTCTTGGGCTCAAATCTATACCTTTGCTAGTAGCAGCCAAGTACCCTTGGCAATCATTATAGTACCCACCCCATATTCTTCACTTGTGGTTGTAGAAGCCCTTCTAAAGCTGGACTGGGAATTAAGCCTTAATGTTCCAACCCAGTGGTTCTCCAACTTGAGTGTGCTCAGAACCACCTAGAGGGTTGGTTAAAAGAGTATACTGGACCAATCCCCAGAGCAGGCCTAAAGAGGAGCCTGAAAATTTGCATTTCTAACAAGTTCCCAGGTGATGCTTTTGCTGCTGATCTGGGAACCACATTTTGAAAACTGATGCCCCATGGCATTCATTGTATGTAATAAATGAACATTTCTCCCATGTGTCTAGAATGGTACTAGCTGTATAGTGTCTTTGGGAGAATGGAGAAAATGAGTCACTCAAATTATTTTCTGTAAGACTGTATTCTCTTGTGGAACACAGGCTGGTGTGAGGGTCAATGGGGAAGAAAGGTCTGAGCTGCACTCACAACTATAAAGCAGCATACAGATGTAAGCTTTTGTAATTATTAACAATTAACTGATGGAGACTTGTTTGTTCTTTGCTTTATATTTTTACATTCTTGCATTTCTTTGTTTTAGAAGTGGTTCTCAAACATGAACCATGTATCAGAATCCCCTGCAGGGCTTGTTAAACACAGATTGCTGGACCCCACCTCCAGAGTCTCTGATAGAGAAGGTCTGGGGTAAGACATGAGAACCTGCATTTCTAACTTGTGGTAATGATGATGCTTGAACTGAGACCACACATTTAAACTGCTGGTCTATTCATCTTGGCTTTCCTTGTCTTTAGCTTTGCTAGCCTCTAGTCCAGGAGTCAGCAAACTGGGGCCACTTATTTTTTGAAATAAAGTTTTATTATTGCAACACAGCTGCAGCCATTCTTTGCAACATGGCTGCAGCCGTGCATTGTCTATGGCTGCTTTCAAATTACAATGGGAGAGTTGAGTCATTGCAATGAAACATATGGCCTAAAAAGCCTAAAATATTTACTACATGGCCCTTTATAGAAAAAGTTGGAGCCTCAACTCTAGTCTTCTTCCTTCCCCTTCAACATAACATTTATTAAACATCTTCTATTAAAAAGGCACTTTATATATATATATATATTATATATATATAAAGTATATATTTTATGTATATATAAAGTGTATATACATATATATAAATATATATTTAAATATATATACACATTTGTCTTTTACCTTTGTAATCATATAAATGGTTTTGGGTCCCTTCAAGTTCAGAGGGATGAGTAATTTGTACACAGGGCACAAAAAATCTGAGTCAGGACCAGCTATATAGTCTTGTGGAGACTAATGACATTGTGAGGTCCCTTGTTCAGAAAATACTAAGAATTTCAGATGGTGAGAAAACAGCTTTAACATAAGTGTGGGACCTTCTGTGTGCAGGGCCCTCACGATTGCACAGGTGGAATGCCCATGAAGCTAGCCTGATCTGAGTAGAGAGTACAGTCCTGACCTTCCTGGCTCCAAGGTTTAGAGCTCTCCCCTGCATGGCTGAGAGACAGGCCTCATACTCCATGGTCAACATGCAATGCCATGGTGAACCACTGCAGTTTTCCTTTGGAGACAGATATCCTTTCTTGAGAAACCACCCAACTCTATTTCTAACATCCCTATACCATGACCCCCTTCAAGCCCCAATTATTATCTCCTTGGGGGAGGAATACATCTCTGTATTCCACACATCTTGGCATCTGGAAGCCACTCAATGAAAGTGATTATATAAAATTTTCTTCCCTTGTCTTAAAGAGGATTTAAAATAGCTTTCCAGTAAATCATTGCTGGATTAGTGGACATCAATAAAGGCAACAGTGTAGAAACACATTGCAGGAATTACTGTTTTAATTCTACAAAAGAAAAAATAAACCCTGAAAAATATGACATTATAAACTATTTCACCATCATGCAAAAATTCATGATGGACTTCAGACCAGAACCCAGTGTCTCCCTATATAAGACCCAGTTTGTTTTCCAGACTGACAGCAGTCGGTACTCCCATCTGGGCATTCCCTCAACATTGAGGCCTAAGTGACAGCAGTTCAAAAACACACGCAAAGCCAAGCTAGTGATCATTTTAAAAAATGCAGCATGTCCTGTTATGTGATCACTATATTCTATGAGCGTTTAATCCTCTCAAATATTTTGCAATCACTTCTTCTAATTACAGAGAAAACACATTGGAGTGATGTGGGTGCTTGGGAGCATCCCCTCCTGTTTCCTTCTTTCTGTTTAATCAAGAATTTGAATCACCTTTCAGCTCTCTAATCCTATAATCCTAAAAGGAATTTACTCTGCTCCAAACTCCGCCTAGCAAGACTTTGTACAGTAGAACCTGGAGCCCTTTAACAAAGACTGTGAGAAGGGAGAGAAAATCTTGGAGTCGGGGTTCCTGGCTTCCTTCCAGAAGCTCAGGAAATTGGGACCCCTAGAGAGAGTCCTCTTCTAGCTAATATTCTGAAGATACGTTCCTGGGAACCCTGCATCAGATTTACCTGCAGGGCTTGTTAAAATTCTAACTTTCTGGGTGGGCCCCTTTCTAGCCAACCTAAATTGGAGTTTGGAGGCAGGAGATCTGTATATCTTTATATCTATCCATCTATCTATCTTTAATTTTTCCCAAGTGGTTCTCAAATGTATCAAAAATTGAGAACCATGTGGCTAGCTACTACATTACTGTATTACTTTTGGGAAACTCACTAGTGGTTAATATAAAACCCAGTTTAAAGATGATGATTTATAAATACATAGGATCAAGGAGTGTTGTAGCTAAAAAGGCCACTGATCAATATGGCAATTGCTGTGGGATCCAGAAAGAATGTGGAAGAACAACAAAATGGGTATCTCTACACTTGCAGCCATGCTGGATCACAGGCAAAGGTGCCCTGAATGAGTGGCTCACGTGAATTTAGGGTGAGGGTAGATACTCCTGAGAAGTCTGGACACTATCACTACAATGACCATACCCACCAGCTTATCTGGGACAAGATGTAGTTCAATATTCTGACTTACTGTCTCCATATAACACTGGTGTATGCTGGAAAGCTCAACACTTTATTATCCAAATTACACCAACTCAATCCACCCTGAAGTGTACTATAGTCCTTTCTTAGGCCATGAGTTTCTATTTGTGGTTCAGTGAATGTGGTCACCATAACTAAGAAAAAAAGCCCAAAGCTCAAGACTGGATTGTCTTTCCCCATTAGAACTAGAGATGTCTTTCTCTGTCTAAAAAGATGACCCTGTTTTATCAGCCACCCAGGTGCTCTGGTTCAGGTGCTGCCGGTGACATGTCTGCTCGCTCTCCCCTGTGTACCTATTCTCTGAGAGCAGGGACAGTGCTTCCTAGTTCTGTCTTCTCTCACAGATGCACCTGCAGTGTTTCTCACACAGCTCAATTAATGCTATAAACTGGTTAGGATGTTGGCCCCTGCTTGACTCGGGGACTCATCAGTAAAATGAGCCCATGTGTCCCAGACCTCACGCTGGGAAGAGTACGGATTTGTAACATAACTTCTCATCAGCCCCAGGTGCTAAATAGGGCAGACTTATTTTTCTGAGCGCCTCCATATGTTCAGCTCACATGGATCAATAGAAGCACCATATTGTCGTCACAAAAGCTTTAGATCCTCACCCTTTCTAATATACAGAAGGCCCAGATTGTTTTTTTCTCAAACATAGGGATGCCCTGAAGCTTCAGCTGACAGTGTGGTATAGGGAAGCAGGCCACTGTGAGTTTTAGGGCCACCGACTGTGGGACATACCTCAACAATTTGGATTTTAAATAGCCCCAAAAGGACCTTGTAGAATTTAAAAAGCAGAGAAACACAGCAATACTGGAGCTCAAATGCCATCTTAACTTGTAAAGTGATTTTCCGCACCAAGGCAGAAAATCAAAAGTTAGGCGTGCACAGCTGCCCAACCAGAAGCAGAGCAAAGTCCCAACAGGAGTGAGTCAACATGCTCTGGGCGACAGCTGGGTAAACATTTCTGATAAAGCCTCACAGTTTTGATAGAACTGTGTGTGTGTGTGTGTGTGTGTGAGAGAGAGAGAGATAGTACAGTTGGCTGGATTGATAGCTGCTTAAATATCTAACTAAAGAGCATTGAGTAAGAAAGATATTGACAAACTTGAGCAGAGGGGAAAAAAACACAAAGAAAGATGGTGATGAAAGCAGAACGATATGATAGGAGGAAGGATGAGAATATTTAGTCTGCAGAATCAAAACTTGCCCGTAGAGTGGGGAGGGTTGGGGATGATTGCTCTCTTCACATATATCAAGGACCAGGGCATGGAAGAAGAATTAGGCTTACGTTACATGTATAGTTTCAGTGGCCAGTAATAGTGGCTAATGGATAAAAGTGACCAGGACACAGAATTCAGCTAAACATAAAGTGTTTTCCAAAAGTCAGAACTGCTCAGAAATGGAGAAGCTGCTGGAAATTTTAGAAGAGACAAAATGTCCTTTGTCAGAGAGAGTCCTTCATGAGATGAGAAGTCAGAACAGTGGACCTTCAAGATACCTTCCATGCTCCTCACTACGTTCCCCATTAACTTCCTCAGCCCATCTGCCAGGAGTAGCCAATGAAGTAACAACCAGCAATCAAATTAAGGGGATCAAATATTACAGGTATGTAATATCCATGAAGTCCTGCTGGGAGTGTGTGTTCCTCCCTGACGCCTTCCTTGATGGGGTGATAACGCTCATATTATGGCGAGTGTGTAGGGAGGGTGGGTGAGCAAAGAGAAATAGGGAACTGATTTTTACTCTGCCATTTTACTAAGTATTACACCAACTCCCCTCTAAGAAGGTCTTTGGATTTGCCTCTTGATATTAATAAAAGCTTATAATGCATACAACAGGTATCATTTTGTTTTGTTTTGTTTTACCTTTGGCTGAAATAAATAAAACTAAATATTTTAGTTTCCTTGAAGAGAAGTCATTTAGACCCTAAATTATATGCTAAACACATATTGTTAACTTCATAAGCCATCCTAAATTTCTTAGCCACTTGTCCAGTTGGAAGAAAAAGCAGTAATTTATGAAGAAATTACCTCCTGACACCACTGCCGCCTTCCCACTGGGAGGCAGCGTGGGGTTATGGAAAGAGCACTTGTCTGCGAGTCCAACCACCTGCTTCGACAACTTATTGTGGCACCCTGGGCAGCTGTTTTACTTCCTCTGTCAAAGGTCACCTCCATTTTTGTAACTCAGCCATAAGCAACCAACAGAGAAGACTGAATACCATTTGAATACCCAATTATATTTTAAGACTTACACTCAGAGAGGAAGAATAGATTCAAAATTGATGGTACTCTCTGCTGGTCTTAAGTTTTCAAAACTCTCAATAACTTTGGTAAAAATTTGTATCTGTAGCATTTGATGTGAAATCATAGTTTTTCATAATTATGTTTTCAATAGTGAGTTGGATTTAAATGGTCTTCTCTTTTCAATGGCTGAGATCCATTTAGATTCTCTTGGTGGTCCTTTGTTGATTCCTGGAGATTTTTATACTACTCTTGCCTCATTCTTACACTTAATTGAATTGCATAAAATGGGAGAATGCATTTTTCCAAATGGCCAAAATGACTCTGAAAATAACCATGGAGAGTCACTACTTTTCAGTTTACAATCTACGTGTCATTGTGGATATAACTGACAGAAATTCTATATGCCTATAATTAATCAACATAATAATTTTCTTTTCCTCCTTATATAATGATTTTTATCTGAGCACCAAGGGCGTCTTTTAAGCTTGCAAATTAAACTTCGTGACACTCCAACAAGCACGATCTGTATTAGGATACATTGCTACATGGAGGAGGGAAAAAAAGAGCCTAGCCAAGATCACCAGGAATACAGTCCAGGCATTCCCTGTTTACTAGGGAAGCAAACTGTGAGTCTCCTCTGGGAGGAATATGTAAAACAAATTTATGTTTACAATTGCTTCCTGTACAGCTGGCTAAACTGAAGTCATTTTGCCAAGCTTCACAAAGAAAAAGAGAGTACAATTTCCTGAATTCTCTGGCTGGTTCTGTCAGTTTGGAGGGGAAGGAACTTGCTTGAGGTGATGAGTTAGGAATCTGTGAGGCTGCTGAATGGAAACTCAATTGAAATTAGAACAGTTTTTTATTTTTGCTTTCAATCATCTCTTTTTTCTCTTAGGTTCTTTGCTTAATCATTCTGCTTAGTTACAGGTGGTGTTCTCACTCTCTGTAGATCAAGAGTGGAGATTTAAAATTAAGGTGTGTTCTACAATGCCTGATTAACCTTAGAGTAAAGAAATAGACAAACTCTGGCATATGCGATATATAAGGCAGCAGCGTTCAACTGCTTTGACCATGTGAAATAGTAAGAAATACATTTTCCATTGTAATTTTTTACACACAGCCCAGTGTGTATTTCTGTGTGCATTTCACACACATTAAGAGTTTTAGAAAACAAAATTTTCACTTACTATGAACGATGCATTTTGATCTTTCTCTCTGTGTCTCTCTCTCTATCCCTTCCTCTATCACTTTCTTTCTACGTCCTTCCTCCCTCCCTCTTCTTCCTTCCTTCCTTCCTTCCTTCCTTCCTTCCTTCCTTCCTTCCTTCCTTCCTTCCTTCCTTCCCCCTTCCCTCCCTCCCTCCCTCCCTCCCTCTCTCTATCTCTCTATCTCTCTCCCTTTGTTAGTATTAACCCACTAAATAGAATTCGCAATCTGCTAATGGATCATGCGCAACAATGTGTGAAAAAAACCCCAAAACATCTTATGTAAAACACAAAAGTGAAAGACTTGTTGCCACTACAGGGGCACATTGGGGTGGGGAGAGAATACTGATTTAGCAGCTAGGACACTGAGGCTCTATTCCTGTTCACCACCAACAACACACCAGTTAGAAAGTGGGTGAAGCTCTGGGCCTGCTAGTCTGTCTTTGAATCTCACCTTCTCCAGCTGCAAACTTTCCAACCTCTCCATGCTTCAGTTTCCACATCTTTCAAATGGAGCATCCATAGAACCCATCCCCAAGGGTTATTAGGGGCATCTGGTGAGTTAATATAAAGTATTTGCTTAGAAGATTGCTAATGCCTGTCCTTTAGTAAGTGGCCAGTAAATGTTATACAAACTTTTTTTAAATTGAGGTGATAGCATCTGTTCTAACTACTCAAACCTTTCACTTAAGTTGTTTGCTTGTTTTTAATGAAATAAGAAGGAAGTGAAGGGAAAGAAATGAGTCAAAGTTGTTCTGAGAAAAGGGCTGATGATGTCATTTGACCACAAGCTCTTTTTGAATTTACAATGGACGCTAAGTCATCATAATCCTAGATAGCATAAGTTGAAGTAGAAAATTCCAGTGGAGACTGCTAACAATCCCACTACATCGGCGAGGGTACACTTATTATGCTTTGTCAAATTCTGAGGACCTTGCTTAGGGTTATGGAAACATCTATTTTAGGGGAAGGTGAACAGAATTAGGAGGGGGCAATGACTATATCAATAAAGGTTTGGCTGAGAAAACAGGAGGTGTTTAGCTTGGACATGGGAAGATTTAGGGAAGTCCTGGTAACTGCTTTCAAATGGCTGAAAAAATATTATGTAGATGAGGAAGAAAAATTATTATGTAGTTGTTACAATAGAACCAGTAGATCAAAATTTCAATGAGTTAGAGTTGAATGCTACACAGGGAATAATTTCCACACAATAAAAGTTGTCCAGCCACAAAATAACTTGCCTGGTCCGACAGGAAGCTCTCCATCCCTGGAAACATTCAACAGAGATGAGCTGACCTAATAGGTATGCCTAATTGAATTCTTGAATAGGGAGCAAGATCAAATCAGACAGAACCTCTTTTAGAGCTAAAATTGGACACAATGACAAATATAAATAGGCTTTAAAGGGCCTTAAGCCACGTACACATTTAAGGTGACATTATTTCAATGCTGCCTGCGCCTGTCCGTACCACCTGGAGTGTCTCTTTAAGTTCTCGAGAAGATATTTTGTTTCCCATCCTTAATTCCCATATATGACCAGTTCCAAAGTTCTACTGAGCCTGATTAGAACAGAGCTCAGGCAGCCATGCACCTCCACGACAAGACAGCCAGGCCTGGTGCCACGGAACTTCTCATCTACAGTGGAGAGCCGCTGGGGTTTTATTTTTATTTTGTTTCTTTTTCTTTCAGTTCTTTCATAGCAAACAAACAATTTGGAAATAATCTGGGCTCTGTGTAAACTCCTCAGTCTCCCTCTCATGCCTAAAAACTGTCAAAATGTTTGAATGCGGAAGGATTACTCAGGATTCATTTTATGAGACATTTGAGCTTAATTTCTACTGTTTCTTCTCACACTAGGGCACTTCCCCTCCCCTCAGCTTTGAGTCTGGGTTTCTCATCTCGTAGGTGGATTTGATTAATATGTCTGTCGATCATGTGCAAACTCCTTTGAGAAAATGAAAAGCAACATTCAAGCATTCAAAAATAATGTCTTTTATAGTCTATCTCAAGACATCTATGACAAGATCTCTGTGGAAGACATGTGACATAAAGAAGAAAACATGCCTCCGTTATACAGAAACCAAAATCGCTTGGCATTTCTGAAGTAGGACTCTGAATTGGTCAGATAAACAGGGAAAGGAAAAATGGATTATTTACAGCCAGTTGGGATTGTGCCAGCCTCAAATGTATCATCTTTTTCAGGAATAGAACATTCAGAGCCTGTATGAACTGCACAGTTACAGTAACCTCGGCTCCCTTTAGAAGCTGTGGCTGGAGCAAAGCTCCATTATATGACCTCACTCAGGCCAAGGTTAGGTTATAATGGAACCCCATCTGTCCTACTGTCCTGTACTCATAGGTATCTGGATGGGGAGCAGAAAGACAAGTAGGGAGAAGTGAATTAAGAGGAAAAAGGATAATAATGTGTACAGCAAGAAGTAGTACAATTAAAACTAGATGCGTGCTTACTTGTTTAATGTCTTTCTCTGACCCCAGTATTAATGTCTACCTCTGCTCCAGGAAGGAACCAGGAGACTAGGGATCACATTAGAATATAAAATGTCTACCATGATGTCTGGCCCAGAGTAGATACTTAATATACGTTTGTTATAAGTTCTCTCCTCCTCAGCTCACTCTCCCTACACCATCCAAATCCTATTCCATCTTCAAGGTCCACCTCTTTCTTCTCTGCCTCTGCACATCTTGTTGCCTGGCAGGCCCCTGGGTATTTGCCAAAGTGTGGTAAGATTGTGTTCACATCTGTAAATAAAATATATTGGAATTGAATATTTCTATCCAAGAAATAAAAGAAAACAAATACATTTGGATTCCATTCAATTGAAGACCTATTTCTCAAACCAATTTCCTTAAACATTCTAATCTGAGCACTGCAGTGCCTTAAAAACAATAGGCACTTAATAATAATTGCTGGTTGAATATGTGTGATAAAAAATATAGGTCAAAAATAGTTGATCAAATATATGAGTGTTTACAGTCCTTTGTTTCATTTCATCTTGTGATGATGTGCCTGTCCTTCTTGTCAAATGTTTTATTTAGCATTTTGTGTTTGCCAAAAAGCCTAGACTTGGAATCAGAAGGCCCATGTAAATTCCAAGCCAATTTGGTCACTTGCTAACACTGTGGGCTTGGGAAAATCATTTAATCTCTTGATCCTCAGTTCCTTCGAATTAAAACTTGGATGACAGTAATTGCCCTGAGTAGATTGCAGGTTTGATGTGAAAACAAAAAGGAACAATCATTAGGAAATTACTTTTTTAAGAAACAAAGAACTATCAAACATAAGATTAAGTAGATAAGTTATAGTCCATAGTTCACCATCTCATTTTTCTTCTGCAAGCTTAGGCTTCTTTGGGGGAATCCCTAAATTAAAGAATTAGAGAAAAATGCTCATATCGTTCTAATAATAACTTGATGATAAATCACTTCAATAGGATCTACACAAACATCTCCGAATGCTCCATCTCTGACCTATAAGAAGATTACTGTGGAAGAGGCTTCCCCATTTGCTAGTCTCCTCGTCAGGTGGAAAGAAAGAGGACCACCGCTTAGATGGTGAAAAACCCAGGATGCAGAAGAATCTAGCATCTTATAGAACTGATAGCCCCTTAATGTTTTACAGAGGTGTTCTCGTCTTGATTTTCACGTAAAGGTTGACCACCACTGAAGTAAGAACACATAAAACAACAAATACTTGTAGGTGGGGTGGGGGGTCTGGGAAGATATTGATCAAAGGGTTCAAAGTTTCAGTTAATAGGAATAAATTCAGGAAATTTATTGTGCAACATGGTGACTATAGTTAATATCAAGGTATTGTATACCTGTACTTGAAAAGTGCAAGGTATTATACGAGTATACTTGAGAATTGAGAAATGTTCTAGTCACAAAAAAATAAGTATGAGAGGTAACAGATATGTTAATTAGCTTGATTTAGCTTTTCCACAATGTATACATATATCAAAACATGACGTTGTGCACCGCAAGTATGTACAATTTTTATTTGTTAATTAAATGAATACATATGCTAATTGAATTTAAAAAACATAAATCCTCTGTTAAATATTGGGGAAAATTGTACTATCCAATATTTCTATTGGTCAATTATTTGAAAAAGCTGTGCACTGGGGCTTCTCCACATAGATGACAATGAATTATTGATGTCTAAATTTACCATGACCTCTATCTGTTTCTTCTACCTGCGTATATAGATATAAAATCTGTCCTGGGTTAATAGCATATCAAAAGGACTCATCTCAACAGTTAAATTTAGCAATCCGCTAAGACTTCTTCAGCAGAAAGCAACAAATATGAATCTGAGCATCAGGGCTTTTAAGTGGAGAGTCAGTGTGGCTCATATCTGAGAGACACTGTTGCTGTCCCCTTAGCGAGGCCCTGAAGTCTCTGGAGTAGGGTATGACTTGCACGCTCAGAGGCAGTACTTCTGATGACTCCAGTATACATTTACCACATGACTGGGCCAAACTGAACTTCACAGGAAACCCAAACAGTCTAAGTTAACTGATCCAAGTCTTTTAGGTGCTTGTTGTTTATAGGACAGGCTGGAATAGAAATGATAAATAAGGTTCTGATGATAGTTCTCAAGCTTTTACGGGAAGAATGAACATCTCCGTATAAAGACAACCAAGTTCCTCTTTTGATTTTTCTAGTTTGTCAAAAAAATAAAAAATAAAATAAATAAATAAATAAATAAATAAATAAATAAATAAATAACAGTTTTTAAAATCACAAAGGCCTGTTGTTATCCCTGGAGATTAATGAAAGAATCAGAGGTATCTTAAAAACATCAGCAAAATTATTTATCTCAGTTTTGAGATGCTGAAGGGATAAAGATGGGAGGGTATGGCTTTACAATAGGAGAGAGAAAAACAAGTGTTAGAGGGAGATATTCAACTTTCAAGTCTATTAAGGCCTACAGGTAAATGAAATCCAATAGCTGTTATTTTTCTAGAACATAGAAGTGTGAGAGAGAAGCTTCCATTTGCTGTTGAATGGTCAGGTAGTTGTTATTCAATACCACACCTTACAGATTTGAGAAAGAATAGGTGGGCACCATTATGAACATAAATCAAGCCATCGCTCCAGTCCTCAAGGAGAAGGTCTTGAAACTAAAGCAGTCATCTGACTTGACTCCCAGAAAGG
The DNA here is from genome assembly GCF_000696425.1 of Galeopterus variegatus. Lineage (NCBI taxonomy): Eukaryota > Metazoa > Chordata > Mammalia > Dermoptera > Cynocephalidae > Galeopterus > Galeopterus variegatus. The sequence continues at coordinate 440,576 of NW_007726778.1, read as the reverse complement.
ACTGATTGTCAACTTTTTTCAGACCCTCTTTTTTGTATCTTTCTCTCGGACCTCCAATTTACTACCAATCAGTTTCCATTCTCCAAACCCCTGGATAAGGTGTCAAGTGGCATCAATGTTATTAATCTTCAGAGGCCATGTCAATGACAGCCACTGCTTATAGAAGTCCACACAGAAGATAAACATAATAGAGGAGCATTAGGCCTTGGTAGACAAGGTAAGTCTGGGGAAATGAACAGGCTGATTGTCAGTTTTAATAAAAGCACAAAGCTCCCTTATCTGCTTTATAACTTTTTACTCTGCATCACATGGGAAGCCCATTTGCTACTACTTCAATTCATAAGGTTTGAGAGAAGATAAAACATTAGCTAAAGAATACAGTGAACAGTATCAACTTCAAAACACTACTTCTTGGGATCCTATAAAAAGGTTCTTCCAAGCACTGACCTGAACAAAACTCCTGAGTGTGCTCTAAAAGCGGTCTATATGTGACATTTTACTAGCTGCTAAGAATGCACCTTCAGAAAGGCAGAAATAACTGGCTCACAAGGGGACAAAGCCCTTGGTTTGAGTTTTAGTAGCTCTATTTGTCATCAACTGAAGTGCATAGCTTTAGGCTTGATTTATATAACCGACTCAATAGCAGCTTGATGTAGAATCTGATCACCCTTCCTGGCAAAGAGTAGGACCAGCATTCTGGAATACTCTGCCTAGGCAGGGACTCAACATGCCTTTCATCTGTGATGGAGAATGGCTGCTCCTCTAATGTGTAAGTTCCTTATTTGAACGCAGAAAATGATTTTCTTTGTTGTTTCAGATCTTCTCTAGCTTGGCTTTACTGCCTTGCACCCCAGTACCCTATCTTCCTCCTACTGAGCCCTTGTATTTTGGAACCTGAGTTCCTGGCATTTGAAATTGGATATCCTGCTGCTGCTCCTCTACATAATCTTTGTTTGATCACTTCAGCTTTGGCCTTTGACTTCCTCCTGTCCTTTCCTCCTCGGATAAGCCCTGGGCATCCCAGACACAGTTGGCCCCTTGTACTTTCTGCCTGTGCCGTCCTCTGCTGCCAAGGGTTCATGGATTTTGCCCACTCTGAGTGCTCACCCTTGAATAACTGATCCTAGCTAGTTCTTGCTCCTGTATTCTTACCCTGAAGATCTGCCATGGCTCTTGCCCTCAGCCTCTGCACACTCCAAACTGTTACTGTACCACTCAGGTTGTCACTGAGAACAAGGAAAAGCCCTCTGTTCTGTCATCTCATTACTAGAGCTGCTTTCTCTGCCCCGGGTAGAAGTCTCTAGTCCTATCAAGAGGGGAATTCCCAGGTAATCTTGTTCATGCTCAGAATAGCCAGAGAGAGCTGTAGAGACATTGTTGGCTGGAAAAATATGCCAACTAGGAGACCGGGACTTCCCCAGCAGAGAGCAGCTGCCCAGTAGATGAAGGAGGTGTAATTTCTGTGTGCAAGTGACTCATGGCCTCCAGATGAATGCTGCTTGGCTCCCTTCAGTCATCAAATGCTTTCTAAAGGCCCCCTAGGAACCAGGCACTGTATAACAAATAGGAGTTTAAAACACCTTCTAATGGGAACCCATCTTATATCAGGCACTTTACACTGCTCATCTCCAGTACTTCCAATAACACTCAAAGGGAGTTAATGTCCCCACTTGACAAACGAGAAAACAGAAGTTAAATAATTTTCTCAAGGTCATATGCCTAAAAGAGAAAGAACAACGTTTCAGACCCAATTCCATCTGAACCCAAAGTCCAACTTCTTCCCAAACACCACACAGTGACACTCACTCATTCACATTCACCAATTCACTCATTCATTTGGCCAACAAGTGTTCCCGAGGGACCACTGCAATCCAGGATCTCTGTTAAGTTCAGTGTGAGAAGACCCTTCATTAGGAATTAGAAGGTCACTTTGGAGGAGTTCAATTTGGAAAACTCTTTGGGGGTTTTAGAATGCTGTCATTTATGTGTGGTATCAAATGGAACAGGTGGCTTCCTTTGAGTTAATAACAATAATAAGATGTATATTCCCCTAATTTTTCAAAAGGAAAAATGGTTGCCAAGCTAATGAGACTCCCAAGGATGAGATTTTCTTCTTCCTATTTCTTATAGGTGCTGGAGTTTGAGAGGAATTGGATACACCTAAAAAGTGGCAGGGCCTTTTCTACAGAAGGCATCTATGCAGAGCTGAGGGCTACAGATTCTAAACATCTTTTTATTTTAAATTAAAACCATTTTACATAAGAATATCAAGGTACACTACAAACCAGGGAGAAAAAAAGAAGAAAGAAAGAGGAAGACTGTGATCTGGGCAGGTTGGAGAACTTCTTGAATAGAGTAAAAATTTAAGCAGTCAGTGGCCCAAGCAGTAAGCTATGAAAGAGCTATGCCTGTTCTTTAAAAACTTTCATTTATACTCTTTATAGCCTCTGCAAGCCCCATCTCTACAAGGATGGAAAGGAATGAAAAAGAATGAAGTGCCAGATGCTGGAAGGCTTCTTAGGCAACATTCCAGCATACAGTCCCCATTTGGTATGTAAAGAAACCGAGACACACAGCTAGCAAGGGCACAGTGGTCACAAGGTTTAGTCCCTTCTTTGATCGTCCTGAACTCTTAGTAATTTTATAACATACTCTGGGACTTGGCCATGGTTGCTGTTCAATTTTTCCATATATGGGACTTTTGTCTCCCTCAAACCATCCAACTACATGTTGGATGCAAACTATTCAACAAAGTGAGTATGTGGCATAGTTTGGGGCATACCACGGAAGTTTGCTAAAGACTTATCGAAATGAACTGCATCAAATATAAGACTCAAACAAGGAGGATGTGCAGGGATAGCAGACTTGAGGTGACTCTTACAGGGCAAGTCACCTTGATTTTTCTTGTGAAATGGGCACATGTGAAGCTTCAGAACTCAGCCTGGGAGCATGTCTCTCTCTGCCTACACACAGTCCAGCACTGTTACGCAAAGAACCTCTTCAGCCAACACTGTGGTCCACCTGCACTCAGCTTGTTGGTGACCTTGATATCAATTATACAATGTTTACTCTCTGAGGTCGAAGGTTATAGCCATTTGGTAATTTTTAGCTCCTTGATTCCCCCAAATACATGGAGAGCAATTCCCCATGAATTAGTTTTTTAATTCCATCAGGCTCATAGTTCCAGGGACCAGTTTCAATATTTATGTGTTGCCAAAAAGCTAGAATCAGAACATATTGAAATAGAAAATCCTTAGTGATTGTAGTACAGTGTGGTTCCAAGGTTTTCTGAAGAGTATTACCTCTACAACATGTTAGTAAGTGTGCTATGGAAAAAAGGATTCTACAGCACAACACGTCCCTTCCTTGGGATTTGCTATGGATTGAATATACCAGCAAAACTCATTGAAGCTTGATCTCCATTGTAGCGGTGTTAAGAGGGTGGGAAATCCAATTATGGTATTTGAAAGGTGGGGCCTTTAAGAGGTGATTAGAGTGTAAGGACTGAGCCCTCATGAATGTATTGATCCATTCATGGAGGAATGGGCATGATTCTGATGGCTTTATAAGGAGAGTGAGTGAGAGAGTTAGCTGTCTTGCTCATGCCATTTTTCTCATGATGTGATACCCTGAGTTGCTTGTAGAGAGTCACCCCACCAGAATGAAGGCCCTTGCCAGATGTGTTTCCCAGACCTTGGACTTCCCAGCCTCCAAATTGTAAGAAATAAATTTTGTTTCTTTATAAATTATCCAGTTTCAGGTATTCTGTTATAAGCAACAGAAATGGACTAAAATAGGATTCACGTACTCCTTTACCTGTTAAGAGCTCTGAGAATATTGATAATACTCAATAGTGTCTTTTATTTAACTCAGCCTTTGCCAAACCTATTTGATTACAGATTGGTTTCTTTCAAGAAACATCCATAATTCCAGGGGATGTGGTTTGAAAAATGCTAGTCAAAGCCATTTTACATTTCACAGATAAGGAAACTGAGACCTAAGGTTGTAAAGAGAACTTCCTGGAGTCACCTGAGTAATCACAGCTCCAGATATAGAAGTCATTCCATCATCATGAGACTCTAAGAAAGTGAGTTTGTCTGGCTTTAGCTCAAAGTGGCAAAGTTCCATTTAAATTTGTGTGTGTTCATATACACAAAATCCAGAGACTACACTCTAAAAGTGATAACAGTGGTCATTCCTGGGTAGGATTTCAGGTGATTTTTAATTCTTTAATTTTAATTTTCCAAATTTTCTACAATAAACATGTGTTACCATAGTAATCAGAAATATATGATAATAGATATATATGTTTGAAAAAATACACGTAGGCACTGAACTTTTGTGTACTGACAGACCCATTACCCATGCATTTATTTTTAGAGAAATCTCTTCAAGATACAAGCAGGGTCCAGTGTAGTGGACTGGAAGAAGTTTTAATTGAACAAGAGTATCTTCACTGACATTTTCCACATATCATCTTTTGGCAAATATGAAAATTATTTCCCTGATGGCATACTTGTGAATTACTCAGAGTTGTGGGGGATTCCAATTCCACTTTTCAAATGACCTTCTTCTGGTTTCTGTATCCAAAGTGAGTTTTAAAAGGTTCTAGGTCCAAAAGTGGGAGTGGAGACCATGACCCCTAAGATCCCAAGGCTGCCATTAGAAGGACCTGCTGGGGCCAACTTTCCTCAAAGTCAAAGGACATTGACTTGTAAGGGGTCTCGGAGAATGAGGAGACACATGACTTGAAGAAATGCCAAGCTGGAGGGACCATAAAATTACATTTATTGAGAAACTACTCTGTTCCAGGCAAAGTGCTAGGACATTACCTACATACTTAATCTTTCTTACACCAGCCGAGGCGAGTATTGTTCCTTTCATTGTATGCTTGAGAAACTGTGGTTCAGACAGGCCATCCAACTTGAATAAAGTCACAAAGATAGCAATTGCTAAAGCTGAGATTCAGACTCAGGTCTGGCTGATGCTTTACCTGCAGAATGCCCTCTACTCTATGACCTTCCTTTCAGATGCCATTTAAAAACACCCAGAGATTGGGCACTAACTAGGCACAAGGGAGTAAATTTACTTTGTTGCTGGGAAATTCTTCCTAAATAAACTGGAAATATGCCTCTTTCAACCAACTCCCATTGGTTCTATTTTTTCTTTGGGGAGCAATTAGTTTAGCAAAATTGTAAGTCTCTTGTACAAATAAAAGAGAAATCTATAGAGATGCCACCAGTGCATAATACTGGCTAACCTGGGGTCTTATGTCTTAAAGAACAAAGAACAAAAGGGAAAGGGGCTTAGAGTCTGAAGGCCTTCATTTTAATCTCAGTTCTGTTACTTCGCCACTTAACAGCTAAAGATTTTGGTCCTTAATCTGCACCAGTCTCTACTTTTTCTTCTATAAAATGGGATCAATTATCCTTGGCTATTTCACATGTTTCCAGTGCTTACTAAGTATGAGAATACATTTAAAATTGATACATAAATGTAAGCTATATTTATTGTTTCATATCCTCTATATAGGTTTAGTGCATGACCCTAACTGTTCCACAGTGCAAGGAAAAAAATGCTTTTTAAAAGTCTCTCTAGCTGTAACTTTTCATAGAGGACTCTGAACCTAGTAGAGATGAATTAATATGTTGACAGATAACCTGATTAGCTAATCTAGATTGATTCATATTTAAGGAGGGTGGAATCACTAAGATTAGCCCAAGGGCCGAGTTTCTCAAAATGGCTAGTATGTGGCATTGATTTATTTTAAAGACATCATAGAGGAAGATGGAGGAAGGGCATTTGCTGCAAGAGTTTATTTTCACAGTTGAGCTACATCAGTGTCTCAAAGACTGGCCTGGTCTCAAGGGGACAGACACCCAATCACCCCACTGACACTGCTTTTGATGAACTGCATCTCAGAGCATCCTACTCATGATGGAGTTATGTCACCAAGTCAGAGCTGTCCTCTGAGTTCATGTGTGAACAAATGAGTCCCTCTACAGACAAGGAGAACACGGAATATTTTCCAATTCATTCTGATGAGGAGGTTGGATGTAGCAGCTCCCTCTCTGTCATTGGTCATGGAGTTACCGATGCTGAGATCACATGGCATGATTTAATACTCTTACCTCCATTTAATGCTTTTTCCATTATGTCATGATTTCTTAGGGACATTCCTGTCACTGGGGGCATGCAGGAGATAAGCTCTGCTTCTTATCTGAGAGCCAGGAATGTTATCTCAACCGCTGCCAGCTGTAGAAAGGTTGGTGTCAAACCAAACACTGGTTGAAGTACCTCTTTTAGGGGAAACATACACACATGTGTGCATACACACGTGTACACACACACACACAGACTCTTAGAGTGAATGATCTGCAAGGCTGCTGAAGCCCATAGGATGAGACCTGCAACACCGAACTGATATACTATGACCTATTCCCCTGCCCCCGCCTGATTCTGTGTCTGCCTTCCTACCTAAGACCTATCCCCACAGTGGCCTTGTGGGCAGGGAGCCCTCAGCAGCAGCTGGGAGAGGGGGGCTTGGGGAGTGGATGAGCCACTCGGAGGCACTGGCAGCCACCTCTGAATTAGGGAGAATTCCTTCTCCCTCAGGTGAAGCGGCTTTTATCATAGGCATGAGGGAGGAAGAGGCAGGTTAAAAAAAAAAAAAAAAAAAAAAAAGAGAAGAAGACACAAAGGTTGCTTGCCACAAAGCAGAAGGAAGAAAATAGCTTCCTATTCTCCTCCAGACTCGGGCCTCAGATGACAGCTGAGCACAAGTGGAATCAAATCAGCCATTAGCTCTTGGTCCACATCCCCCAGCAGCCATAGATACAGCTTCCACTTGAGCTGTCAGTCAGGCCGAAGCGCTCAGTAAATGCCTGTGATTAGCGCCTTTCTCAATTGGGAGTGTAAACGGAGAATCACAGCTCACTCCCCAAAGAAGCTGGAGCCATACACCCATTAATTTCTATGGAGCCATATGTAAGCAGAAAGTGAATGTTCCTGTACACACTCCAAATTTTATTTCCCCTGCTAAAATGTTGGGGGTGGGTGTCTTCCTCTCTTATAATCTCTTTCCATATTTGAGATGATCTGTGTGTTTGACATTCCACCAAATGATTCTCAAAGGCAGATAATAAAAGCCCCCACACCCCCAATTTGTCAGTATTTAAGGCTTAATGAACTCTTGGCGAGTTCTCTCCTCCCAGAGCTATGTATTTGTTATCGCTGCTCAATGGTGATCTGTCCAACGCTACAATATGCCAAGAAGACATGCTCATAACCAGAAATATATATTTATTAACTAGTTGGTTAATCCACAGAGAAGTTTTCTGGAGATTGCCATACTCACTAAGAACTACCAAACCCAGCTGTGCTCTTTATATTTAAATCCCAGACATTCTCCAGCGAGAGGAAGCCCTAGGTCCTGCCTCTCCAGCCTGCTCCTGCCTCCATCTCAAAGATAATCTCCCTCAGCTGTGTACAAATCTGGATGAGAAGAAGGACATTCACAGCTCTAAGCCTTTGGGTGCAAAAGATTCTCTACAAATGCACATTCAGAGTAAACAAAACCCATCAGGCCCCTGCAAGAGTCCGATGCCTGATTGCACTAAACACATCACGATGGAATCTGCAATTGGCAAAGTAATTGGAGTTATTACAGCTGATGGGGAATTTCTGATGCCTCCCGAGCTCTCCTTTGAAATAATACTCAGCCATTTAATTTGTCCAGCTCTCGTTTAGCTGATTGCTCTTTTCTGCTGGAGTTTATCAAGAATGAAATGCGCTGTCTTTGTAGATGCCTGCAGGCTGAGATTTCACAGGCATTTCTTTTTGCAACACTCTTCAATCTCCTCTTACCCACCCCGTCTTGGGCCACTGTTCACAAAATGCTAAGATGCCAATAATGCGATGAGTTCAAAGTGGGTGAATCAAACTGATTTAATTCAAAGCTGACTACTTTTGGTCCCACTTCCAGAGGTACTTTCACTCCTGTTATACCATAAAATCACTGTGAAAGACAAGTAAATCTCCAAAGATCTGGTTGTTCTAAAAAATTCTCAGAAAAGTTGTTAGCTCCAAAACTAAGACAAGTGATAGAAGACATCTTCATTTGAATCGCAAGGCCAGAAGGTCTTTGAGAAATATCAGAATTTGCATGCATGCATTTTTGATTGGGGAATCTGTTTTGACCCCTGGTATACAAGTAGCCCTAGAATGGGTTCTACGATTATTTATTAGGCATCTACTTTTTGCTGGAAACATACAGATTCGTTTTTTACACAACGCTCATCCTCTTATACCCTACTTTGTCTTTTCTGTTCCTACACAGATCAAAGGTGGGAAGCCAAATTTAGCCAGCTGCATTTTCTCACAGTACAGATAAGGTTGGTGTCTGGGCACAGACCTCTCTTTTTGCCATCACTGAGCTACTTGCCCTGTCACCATGTTGGCAATGGACAACCTGCTGGCAACAAGAGTCCCATGGCCAGCATGGCTCTCTTTTGCAGGTGCCATCTCCTTCTGATGGGCAATTAAATCCAGAACCCAAAGCTCCTTGAATCTCTTCTTGTCTTTTAATATACGAACAACAGAACTTACGGGTGTAAAAAGTCATCACGCAAAATCTTTTAAAAATCTCCAAGCCCTAACACGGTCTCCCTGAGCTGCACCCATCCAGAGGCCCTTTGGTACAATTCCCCACTGATCTTTCTGGGCAATGAATCACTGTGTCTGTGATTCTTCCACAGGGTAGGAGCCAAAGTGGATGTCCAGAAACATGCTGAGGATCACTGGATCCAAGGGAATTGTTGAAATGAAGCAATAATCTGGTGGTTGAAAAAGCTTCTGATACATTTGTTAAAAATCATTTTTAATACTTTATAGTTATTCCTCCTTCATGAGAAAAAAAGAAAATGTTAATTTAGCAAGTGTTATAGATGGAGAAGGAAGGAAGCCATCAGTGAAGGCACTCGTGGTAGTCTCTTCTCCCAGCCAGCAGTCTCTATCCATGCCTTAGCCTGTTCCCATCAGTCTCTGTCCCACTCCTTCCTCGTCTAGGGTCATCCTCTCAGGGCCACAGTGTCTGCCATTGCTCACTCAAATGGCAAGGGCAAGTTCTAGTTATTTTTGTTTGTTTTTGGTTTATGGGTATTTTCCCTCTTGTGCAATCCCAAACTTTAGTCACATTGTCTCATGAAGCTGCAATTTGTGCACTAACCCTGACCTCAGCAATCCAGGATCAATTTCAATCCTGTAATTTATAAAAGTAATAAGAATTATAGTGCACATTTATGGAGTGTTTACTAGACACCAGACACTTTTTAGTGGGCCTATCTATTCAATCCTCCTCAAAATCCCATGGGGTATGTATCCTTCTTGCTCTAAGGAGGACTCTGAGCCACATAAAAGTTAAATAACTTATGGAGGTCACACAGCTACAGCTGGGCAGACCTGTGATTCAAACTTATCAGTTTAGGGCCAGGATCAGTGCTCTTAACTAGTAAACTATAAACTAGAAATGTTCTCTGTGCTCCATATTGAATAGGGCAAGGTGGGAGAGATTTATGTTTTGTTACTAAGTGAGCGTTAATTTTTAATATTCAAAGTAGTAAAGATTACATCATGCAAAGTTTTTCTACCCTTTGCATCATTGGCATGGGACACCTGTCGGAAACATGGGTTCTGCCAGAAGCTCTGATACACATTTTTAGAAAGGTGGGAAATATGGAAGAAAAATCATATGCAGAGCTGGAGAAGGTGGGAAAAGAAGATGGACATTATCAGGGAAATATCAGAAAACTGTGGTGGAGGCTGTTTGCAGACTTAACACAGCCTCCAAACACAAGCAAGCAGATGGCTAGTAGAAGCCGCTTGAGATATGCAATCTGTTCCACCACGAGGGGCCCCTCTCCTGTGGCGGTCTTCTGACATCTCCCAATCAATCCCCTATGTTTGATACAAGATGGTAGGAAAGGTGGGTGGGTAGGCGAGCAGGAAGATCAGAGAGCTAACGTGTGAGTGAGGCAGTAGTGTTGGAAAGAACTTAAAAGGCATGCTTGCTTATTTGTTTAAAAGGTGGGCCTTTTTCCTCAAGGGGCAGGTTTGGGACTATTCTGCTACAGGAATTATGAAGAAGACATCTTCTCTCAAGTGCTAAAAGTGGTCTGTGAATTTGCATTTACTAGACACAAATCATTCCTAGACCTAAAAATGTATAGAGCAAAACCATGCACCATGCTAACATTTTAGACACAGGAAGATCTGATGCTGTACTCAACCTACTAATAAACACAGGTAATTGATCTATTGCAAAACGTTGATGACCCCTGACCTCAAGTGAATTTTAAGAGGAGAATTTTAAGAAGCTCATATTGAAGCATTTTTACCAAAAGTATTGAAGGGACAAACAAGAATGGAAAACTAGAAATATGAAGACAGTGGAAGAAGCCACCGAATAATTAAACTGTTGGAGTCTCAAAGGATCATAGAAATCATCTAAACCTAAACCCTTGTTGCTAAGGTTTTTTTTTTTTTTTTGGTTTTGTTTTAGAGGAGAAAACTATAGCTAAAAGAGAAGAGAGTGCCATTCAAAGTTAATTCCCACTGGTTGGCCTCACTTAGTTTATATTTCTATTCCAAAAGGGTGAGTCTAAATGAGATTTTGAAAGGCTACATCATATTTGAATATACTAGCAGAGATACTTATATTGATTCTCTTGATAAAGTAGAAAAATCTTTCTGCATTGAATAACCTCCTCCTCTGCGAACACCCACCTGCCATCTCAATTTTCCTGTGTGTGAACTTCTGAACATTAGGTTCGTTTTAAGTTGAGCCCACCTGCATGCGGCCCTGAGATGGCCATAACACCTTGGGAGTAAGAAACAAAATATTCAGTGAAGTCCAAGGAGATTTAGTATCCCAGGAGAACTTATTAAGACTCCAGAATATTCCACTGAAATGCCAGACTCTCTGGAAAACACTTGTAGAATTTCTCTCTCCAGGACCAAAGGTCAATGCTGGTTTAAAAAAAAAAAAAGTCTACTAAAAACACTGTCAAGGCAGCTAGTGCTAAAAATGTATACTTGTGGTATGAAACGGTTGATTTCATGTCAGAAAAGTAGTAGTGTCATTTTGGGTTTTAGTGCAAGGTGTGTGTATGCACATGAACCAATAGTTTTATTAAAAATGCTCTGTTGTAATCACAGATGTCCATGTCTGTTAAGAAAAATAATTGCCTTAGGAATTATGAGAAAACATCCATGTTTTGTGTAGGTATCCTAAAAGTAGCAATAAAGACATCTTTACAGGTGGAAACTTTTTTTTTTTTTTTTTGGAGGGTGAACATTATTCATGATACAAATATTCACAAATAGGCTCAAAGAATAAAGGAAAATCAAAGCAAGAGTCCAATTCCTACAGCTTTATTAAAACTAGCAATGCTCAGCACTGGATAGCTAGAATAGAGCTTTTCAAACAATCTTTGGTGAAGGACCAGATGTTTTTCTCCCAAACTCATATTTTTGTATGGAATACTTTGGTAAAATACTAGACAGATAAATTAGTAGAAAAACAGCCACATGCTCGGTTATCATGGAAACATCAAATTGCTAGAAAAGTTTCTGAACACTTTCTCTGTGTTTCTAAATGTATCTCATGGTGGACCATGACACACTCTTGACAGCTGGCACTGGTGTGCAGCCCATGCTTTGCATGGTATTGAATGAGCATGGCACAGCTAATGCAAGGCAAGCCAGAAAAAAGGTTTTGAGAATAAAATCATGAGTTTACCAAGTGACAGTCTGAGCAAGGAGGACTCATGGGATCAACCCTGCTCCGAAGTCAGGAGATGTGGCGTGCTAGCCACCCACGTGCATACTCTCTTCAGGGTGGTGTCGTTAAACTGGATCTTTCCGGATATCTTTTATTTTTATTTTATTTTATTATTTTTTTGGTGCATTCTGATTTTATTATTATTTATTTGTTTGCTTGTTTTTATTTTATTTTGCTTCTCAATATATATTGTAGTTGATTTTCATGCCCCTTTACCTGTTCCTCCCCACCTCCGCCCCTCCCCCCCACATCATAACTGTTCACTTGACATAAATAGTTCAAGGGATTTTTGTGGTTATTCTGTCTTTCTGGATATCTTTTAGATCCACAAAGAATGTCTAGAGAGCAAGGAGAGAAGACTATAAATCCAAGCACCATCCCTCACTAGTTTACAATCGTGGGCAAATCTCAGTGGTTGAGTAGAAATGGCAGAGATGAGCACAGGCGTGGGCTTTGCAGAATCCGTGCTCTGCCATGATTCCACAGCCTGCACCCCAGGAAGAACAAGATGGCAGATGGCAGGGTTGCTGTGGGGATTAGAATGGGGGACAAATGAAGCACATGGCACATTTCTGGCACCAGAATCACTATTTGAATGGAAGGCCCTTTACCTTCTCCCCTCCTAAAAGACTTCCTCTTTGCTGCAGCCTTTATCTAGAAAATAAGGAGGCTGGCTTAGATCCTGGGGAGATTCTGGAAAATACCAATATCCAGATCTCTTGCAGAACAATTCAATCCAAACTATTGGGGTCAGGCCATGACTCCCACATCTTTCACAAGTGCCTCCAACAATTACAGCCGGCAGTCTAGGCTGAGAACCGCTGCCCTTGGAGTTCTAGTGTCTCTTTCAGTTTTAATAATCAGAGTTTAAAAATCTTCCTTTAGGGCTGGCCCGGTGGCACACTGCTACAGTGCGCTGCTTGGGAGCGTGGCGGCGCTCCCACCGAGGGTTCAGATCCCACATACAGACTGGTTCCCGCTCACTGGCTGAGCGAGGTGCGGGTGCAACACCGAGGGTTGCGATCCCGTTGCCGGTCCCGGTCCGGTACGGGCGTGACACTGAGGGTTGCGATCCGTTGCCGGACATGAAAAAAAGACAAAAAAAAAAAAAAATCTTCCTTTATTTGTATGCCTTAGCTAAGAGTGGTTTCAAGCACAGCAATCTGCCCTGAATTGAGTTCCATGGGCGAGATATGGTACCAGTCAAGTCTGTTTGAAATTGTCTTATTTTACAGTGTTGAGAGTATTGATAAATAATCCTTCCTTTTGTAGGTATTTAGCCTGAATAGAACATTAAAGTTAAGATAAAATAAATAAGTAAATAAAATCAGAAGAGGAAGTTAGGAAGCATCCGCAGCAGGACTTCCTTATACATTGCCTTACTGTGGGATGCTTCTTTCCTAAACAGCAAATATTCTCACTACTCCATGTCTTTACTGTCCATCTCTGCCTCAACTCAAGTTTCCTCCTTCGTAGAAGGGGCAACCGCCACAGCGATTCTCCCTCTGGGAGTTTGGGGAAGGAAGGGGATGAGCACAACAGAAATTCTTTGCCAAGATGGTAGGATTTGAAATGCTCTGCAACGATCACTCTGAGATACAGGGATTGCTTTTTCCTGGAATCTGGAAAAGATCAAGAAAATGTAATACAATATATAAAAATGAAGGCAGGGCTGCTTGTCTTGGTCTTACCAGTGCTCAGGCTGGGTCTGAATGAGCTTAACTGTGGAAATAAGGTCTGATTCAAGGTAGCATAGCATAGAAGATTAAGAACACAGATGTTAGGGCCGGCCGTGGCTCACTCGGGAGAGTTCGGTGCTGATAACACCAAGGCCCCGGGTTCGGATCCCATATAGGGATGGCCGGTTTGCTCACTGGTTGAGCGTGGTGCTGACAGCACCAAGTCAAGGGTTGAGATCCCCTTACCGGTCATCTTTAAAAAAAAAAAAAAAAGAATACAGATGTTGGAGCCAGACTGCTTGGATTCAAATCCCACTTCTGCCACTTACGGGCTTTGTGACCTTAAGTTCTCTGTGCCTTCATGTGCTTACTCGTAAAATGGGGATGTTATTATTGATTTCACAAAGGCATTGTAAGAATTAAATGAGATAACACACGCAAAGTTTAAAGAACCCTTTCTGGCACATAATATACTTTCAATAAGTCCTTGGCATATGTGCACTCAACCCAAGGCAGTGTGAATATGTACTGACACCAAGTCCAGTTGAGTCCAACAGGGGCTGGATGCTCTGGAACACCCAGAGCTTCCATTTCAATCTTTATAACTGTTGATGCGGAACTTGGACAGCTGGTGTCCATTCAGAGTCGAGTCAGACAATGGGGATTCTGTTTTGAAAAACATGATCAACCCTAGAAGACAAGCAACCTGGGAACTCAGGGTTTTCATGTTATAAAGAGAGAAGCTGTCAGAAGATTCTAATTCTCCAACTTGGCCTAGGATGTCTCAGTGTAGGAATACTCATCTATAGTAATCGAAACCAGAGACCAACCTGGAGACATCGGCTACTGCCACGACCCCCGCTGTGCTTTTCCCTTCCTTTTCTGTTGGAAAGATGAACACAGCTAGATTTCTTTCTACTCAGGAATCCCACAGTCCTATCTTCCTAAAAAGTAGCTTCCTCTCACCAAATGTTTGGGAGTTTTGCATTAAAATTTTTCGAGTTAGGACTTAGAGCCTAGTCCTCAGTCCCTGGATGCTCTCTGAGTAATACTGAGTGTAGGGCCTGAGAAAAGTGGAGTAAGGTTTCAGCTGGGTAGGACAAAGACCTCCTCCTTCAAACACTGAATCACAAACATTTGTAACCCAGGAATGAACACTGCACCTCCTCTGGGCTCTTGTTTTGGTAAAACAGTATCCCGATTTCTCCAGCCAGCCAAGCAGCTGCCAGGGCCACTGATTCTGCCTCCATAGTTGCTGGCGTTCATCCTCTGAGCCACATTCCCATTGTCCGCAGCCCAGCTTTATTCCCTGCAACATCTCGTATGGACCAATAGCACAGGCTTAGTGCTGGATCCTCTCTTCCCTTCATCACACCTTCTATCAGTGGAGGAATGTTTTTGTATCACAGCTCTGACTCTTCCTTGCCCTCTAACCTTCAATGGCTCCCACTGTCTTCACAAGGATATCAAAATCCAAACTTTGGGTCCTAATTCAAACAAATCAACTGCAAATGGCATGTGCAGATGATTAGAAAAATCTATATGTGGACTAGGTATTAGAAAATATTAAGGAATTAACATTGATTTTGATAGGTATGAAAACGGAATTGTGATTGTTATTTTTTTTTAAGTCCGTATTTGTTGGAGAAGCTTACTGAAGTATCAATGAGCGAAATAACACAATGACTGAGATTTAAAAAATTAAAATTAAAAAAATTAAGTTAAAAATTAAAGTAGGTAGGAGTATAGATAAGTAAGACTGGCAAGATGATAATAATTTTTTGAGGCCGAGCTGACTGTCAAAGACTTTGCACATCAGGTTGCTAAACCACAGGTAGCTTAAAACTGGTCATGGTGGGGATATTATACCACAGAAAGCACTAAATGCTACCAACCAGGACCTTTTTTAGCAGCATAACATTGAAGTTGGATAATAGGTATATGGGTTGATTATATTATTTATGCCTACTTTTGAACATTTGAAAACTTCAATGGTAGCTAATTTAAAAAACAAAAAAGAGTACAACTATTTTTCCAGACTTTTAAGACCTGAAATTAGGCCCCGCCCTAATTTGCAAATAATTTCCCACCATGCTCTTTCTGAGGCAGAGCAATGAAACCTCTCCAAGTCCCCAGAACACACCCAAGCATTGCAGCCCTTGTCTTGATCTTCATCCAGGCTTCCCCAATGTGGAGTAAGTTTACCGCCTCACTTCCTTCCCAACCATCTTGGCCCAGGTGCAACAGTACTTCTGCTTGGAAGACCTCCCTGATTGCTCCATAGAGATATAATTTCTCCTGCACCTGAATTTTTTCATTACTTTAATCTGTACTTCTCTAAAGGAAAAAAAAAATGGAATTCACTGTGCATGAGAGGCACCATGCTGGGCTGCTTTCACACACATTGTCTAATTTGATCCCCTCAGCAATCTGTGAGTAAAACAGCACACCTTTTTTGCTTAATAAGGAAAATGAGGATCAGAGACATTAGGTAACTCACCCAAGGACACAAGCTCATACTGGTGGCTGATGGAGTTTGGATGTGTTGTCCCCTCCAAAACTCATGTGGAAATTTGATCTCCAATGTGGCAGTGTTGGAAACTGATTGAGTCATGGGGGCGGATCCCACATGAATGGATTAATTCTCTCCCTGTGGGAGGGGGGTGTAATAACTGAGTTCTCGCTCTATTAGTTCCTACGAGAGCTCATTGCTTAAAAAAATCCCTGGCACCTTCTCTCTTTCTCTTGCTTCTTCTCGCCATGTGATCTGCTTGTACCCGCCGGCTGCCTGCCACTTTCAGCCATGAGTAGAAGCAGCCTGAGGCCTACGCCAGATGCAGCTGTCCCAGAATCGTAAGCCAAATAAACTTCTTTCCTTTATAAATTACCCAGTCTCAGGTGTTTCTGTTACAGCAACACAAAACAGACTAAAACAGTAGCAGAGCATTCCAGAGCTATCAACTTCTGGGGAAGGGTCTGTGCACAGCAGGGAACCCCACGCAAATGTCTTGCATGGATGCCTGCTGAATGAAATGGCAACCGAGTGACTGAAAGTGCTATTTTCTTCACACTAGAAAATGTTTTCCTGTGTGTCCTGGTTTACTTCTCACCTTTCAATGTAGTGTGCCCTTGACCATAGTAACAATTAGCATTTTAGAAACTCTTTAAAAATGGCTGCCCTTCATAGGCAGCTATTATACTTGTTCCACACGTGTAATAATGAAATAATACTCCATTTTTCCTAATGGAAATGTCCTCTTCTCTGAGACAATGGAGAGTTTATATAGTAGGCACAGAAGAAGTCTTTTAGTCTGTGCTCTCCTCAGTGGGGAATGATCCTCTGAAAGGTCACTTTTCCAATACCGTGGCTAGGCATGGAAAACCTGCATCTGAATTTCATCCCCATGCTGTGGTTATTTCTTTACCACATCCCCCACCTGGGCCCTTGTAAGCATATGCACAAGCTCATGGGCAGCATGCATGGGCACTTCACTGCCAAGTTTAAGCAACCTTCAATCCCTGTTGGAACTAGGAAATAAAACAGAAATAAATGCCAAGAAGTCTTGGATGCTATTTGTGTCCTAGATGATGGCACTGAATCTTAGCATTTGCTTTGGATTACTCCAGGAGATCTCAGGCTGCAAAAGGAATAAAATGTCCAGCAAGAGGGGAGTGGTAAATAAATGACAGTACTCACAACTAGTACAAGGAGAGCTAGTTGCTGAAAAGATTTTCTAGTGACATGGAAAGCATGCAAACAAACAAAAAAGAAAGTAACAAAAAAGCATGTAAAATATACCATTTTAAAATAATCCAATAGATGTGTATGTTTACATAGAGCAAAGATTGGAAGATTATACCTCAAAATTATTATCTATGTTTCTGAGGTGAGCTAAGAAGATCTTTTAAAAATTTTTTTGTGCATTCCAAATTTCTACAATGAACACTTATAGCTTTTAGATTAGGGGAAGAAAAAGAATAAAAAGAAAAATGAAGAGGAAAGCATATGGCTATTGGGCTTTTATTAAAGAGAAGTAGATGCTAGTTCTTATTCCTCTTGGGGGTGGAAAGGAATGGCCAACAGATGAACGATGAGGGTCCTCATTTCCAATCATCCAAAAACTAGAAAGGAGGAGACTCAAGTGTGTCTGTCGCTTCAAAAGGCAGGAAGAACAGCATGTTAGAAAATAAAAGCAGATGTGTTTGGGGGAAAAGCAAAGAAAAAATAAGAGTCAGGGTGGTTTAGGTGTGAATTTCAGGAGCTTTTCCTTCTGTGCCTTTAAAACGTGCTGAGAATAGTACTCACCTACCAGTCCTAGACCTGAGTCTAGGAGACAGGTATACCCTATAGTCCAGAGGCCAAGTTCACCAATCTCCGGGAAGATATCCATGACTAATGCACAGTACCTTAGAAAGCATGGGTTTCCAGGTTCCACCTGCAAAGTCATGTGTTTATTTCCAGGAATGAGCTTGGTGTCTTTAGAAACCAATAACTAAAAAGAGAAAGGCACATATTCACTTCCTTACCTTTCTCTTCTCTAACTGGATTCAGACAAAAGGACAGAGACAAACAGACAAAACAGTCCAGCCCAATACAGTCATCACTCTCCACACTTTCAAAGTCATCAAAGATTAGTGAGATCTTCTCTGCAGTGCTCCAGGCTGGGCGGCCGGCCTCACCGCCCAGTGGGGAAGACATATAAGGAATTTGCATAAGACAGCTGTGCAAAATGAAGCAGGAGGAGCTTAATTTGTGCAGAGAGATACTCCTGAGAATAACCCAGAGGCTCCATTTGGTTTCACACCAGAAAACTGTAAGAGGATAGAGGCAATTGTAAAAATCTATCCAGAAGGGCATAAAGCAGCAGCTGTGCTTCCAGTCCTGGATTTAGCCCAAAGGCAAAGTGGGTGGTTGCCCATCTCTGCTATGACAAGGTTGCAGAAGTTTTACAAGTACCACCATTGAGCATATATGAAGTAGCAACTTTTTGTACAATGCATAATTGAAAGCTGGTTGGAAAGTATTACATTCAGGTCTGCACTACTACACCTTGTGTGCTTCAAAACTGACAGCATACTGGAGGCCATTCAGAAAAAAGCTTGTAAGAAAGGCTGGGAGACGACACCTGACAGACTTTTCACTCTTATAGAGGCAGAATGTTTAGGGGCCTTTGTAAATGCATCAATAGCTCAAAGAAACTAGTATGAGAATCTGACCCCTAAGGATACTGAAGAAATTATTGATGAGCTTAAGGCAGGCAAAATTCCAAAACCTGGGCCAGGAGTGGATGCTTCTCTTGTGAGCTAGCTGGAGGTCTTACCTCTTTACATGAACTACCTGATATGCCTAGCTTTGGTGTGCAAACAGGCCTTTAATTTACATGCAACTGTAAATATATCACTGGATAAATAAAATATGCACTTCCTATCTATATTAAAAAAAATTAGTGTGGATAACATGAATATTTTCCTTAAGAGGCTGCAGCAGGAACAAGCATTAAGTAGGGGGGGTGGGAACTTCTACATTCAAGTGATAAGTTTGGTGCTTGGGAAAGCTGAGAGGCCGAATACAGCTATCCCAGGGAGGAGTCCTCAGCAGGTCGCCTCCTGACAGTCAATGACAGTTCCTGGAAGGGAACATGCCCATGAATTATTGCAAACATCAAGAAGTGTGGGTCTCAGTTTTATTGGATAGCCAGAGAGCAAAGGGGAAAAATAACAACAGACACCAACAATCTGGTGCAGTGGGGCTGGAGGGGGCAGCACAAGGCATGTGGGCAGCTTTCTGTGTCTGTCTGGAAAGGCACCCAAAAGGATGGTGTTGACTTCAGACACATCCAGGCCTTTTTGATTTAGGAATAACACTGTAGAATTAACTTTGATCTGGGTACTATACTACAGCCACAAGATTCCCAGGACTTCCTGGCCTCAGGAAGAGGAATCCTGAGGAGCGAAAAATACACATTTATGCTTCCAGCCTCAGGGGATGGCATTCGAAAGGACTGACGTGGAAGGGAAAGAACCAGGAGGTGAGCCATCTGCACTAGAGACCATGGGGTTGTCCGCGGGGAAACCTGGAAGCTGCCTTTCTGGGAACATGCTCTCCAATGTCATGGACGTACCTCAAATATCTCTTTAACTTGCCCTTCACTTAATGGTTCATTTTAAATCTAACATCTAAAAGTGTATCTAACCAAACATGGAGAGAATATGATCACTTCAGAAAGAAACCATGCCAAAACCACACACTCTCTGTCTCTCACACGAATTCCATAAACTCAGTCTCCACTATATACTCTTTTCAAGCAGCAAAACAGCATCATATAAAGCCTTATTCCCCTTTATCTTTATAAATTTTCAGATGAAAAGAAATCTTTAGCTTGGATGCCACTGTGTGTGAGTGGAAGTGTGGGTGTGAGTAGGGTGTACAGAAATGGTGATTTTCTTTTGATTGGTTTTGCATTCCCTTAGCTCACCTGGAAGTTGGCGTGGGTATGTGAATAAATACTTTTGGTTTTTAATAATTGTGAGTAGGGTGTACAGAAATGGTGATTTTCTTTTGATTGGTTTTGCAATCCCTTAGCTCACCTGGAAGTTGGCGTGGGTATGTGAATAAATACTTTTGGTTTTTAATAA